>NW_007578019.1:100380-103079 GCF_000690725.1 Stegastes partitus
GTGTGCTTGGTTGTCTGTCTCTAAGTGTAGCCCTGCGATGGACTGGCGACCTGTCCAGGGTGTCCCCTGCCTTCGCCCTAAGTCAGCTGGGATAGGCTCCAGCCCCCCCGCGACCCTAATGAGGATTAAGCAGTGTATAGAAAAAAAAATATTGCAGCTCCTTTTTAGTGCTCCATCCCAGCGCTATTAAACTGAAAGAAGATGTGACTCTTCATTGTTGCTAATGGCTACTAGAAGTGTGCTCACTGTAAGAATACTGCTTCATTTTTATACTTTACACCTGTCTCTCACCTTTCACATTGATAATCTCTTGCAATTTCTTCCCTTTGCCTGTCTTTCATCCATGCATCTTCTGACTTTAAGGTACCATCTTTTTCCGTTCTGTTACCGTTCCCCAAGCGCTGCCCCATCCCTCCCGTTTCCACGAGCCACTCCTCCCATCCCACCCACCCACCACACTGCCATCCACCCCCAGCCTCCCTTGTTCCTTTCCTTCATCCTTCTCTCACTCTCTCTCGCCCTTCCTTTTTCCACCTCTTAGGGCATTTTCTACCTCTTATGAGAGTCACACCTCATGAATTATTTACTTGTGCAACTCAGCAGGGGATGCTGCTGAATCTCTTGACCGTTTTTTTTTTCTCTCAAAGACATGAAGATGGTGTTTTCTCAGAGGCAAAAACTGGTCCTTTAAAGGTGCATGTAATCGTTACAGATCCTGTCATTCACGGGTTGTCTGACTGTAGAGTACTCCCACTGCAAAAGAGTAACACCATCATAACGAACTAAAGGAGGATTAGTGCTGAAAGCCAGGGAAGCACTGAGGGTTGGGTACAAGGGCATTCAAGGTGGAGTTAAACAACATCAATCCTGAACAATTTTTGGATAATTTACGAGAATTTGCATGAAAAGCAATATATATTTCAGCAAATGCAGCTCGACTGCAACATTGCTTACAGCCAGTGAAAAAAAAAAAGCTTCTCTATACATGCATGCATGGAAATGAAACCTAAAAAATACCAAAAGCACCTAGAAATCTGCCACACTCCTTTCTGCACTCCCAGGATGATATCACTCTCTGCTCTCTCATGCACATACACGCTCCCCTGCAAAAGGAATCTCTTCTTGCTTTAGCCTTCAGTCTTTTTGTCACGATTTTTATTCTTCCAACAAAAGTACAGGTGATAAACTAAAGTCAGTACAAAAACCATTAATTTTTTATCTGAATGATACAGAACCTGCTGATTTTTCTGATGCCTTCAATTCTAATTGGGACATCAAACCTCACTTACAGTTTTATTGGCAAGCATAAAGGCTCCAGGAGACATTACAGCCTATCTCCTCCTGGTGTGCATTAACCATGTAAACACACCCTTCAGTAGCCTTTTAATTTAAATCATTGGTGCACGACAGTGGTATCAACACTCTGTACAAGCAGAAAAAATCACAGCAATTGACATAATAATGACATATAGCGGTAATATTGCTGAACACTGAAAAAGCATTTCAGAGTGCTCGGATTGTGCTATCCACTATTTTTTTCAAATGGTGTATTGTGGTGCTATAATAATATGAATTTCAGGCAGTAAAGTGTACATGAAACATTTTTTTTTTCTTTGAGGGTCTGTGCCTGTTCCTACAAGTCTGTCTCTGTTGGGGGAAGCCACACCCTGCTGCCTCCTGACAGAAAAAGAAAGCTGTAGAGAGAAAGAAATAAGGGGATGGTGGGAGAGTCCTACATCTTGCGCATGCACACACACACACACGCACACACACACGCACACACACACACAGACACACACACAGCAAAGTCATCGCTGATGTGTGAAGGGAGGATGAGACTGAACATGCGTCTCTCTTCATCTCATTCACCCATTTCATTATCACTGCTTCACATAAACTGAATGTAAGACCAGCAGAGGGGTGGTGGAAGATAAAAGGTTGGCAAAGTCCGATTTATTGAAATAATAGAATAAATAAATAAATAAAAAATACCACTGGGGAAAATAACTTGTTATCCAGAGCTGCTTTTGCTGGGTTGCTGTTATGGTTGCATTGGGGAACCCTGAAGCTTCTCCGTGTGAATCAGGGTGTGGCTGCGAAGAGCCTGATAACAGGACAAGTGAAAGATGATGGGAGGATGTGACGCTTCTAAATAACACAAAATTTAGGAATGGTACTAAAAAGTATGTGTAGCAGCTCAGCCAAAATGATGAAAAGCCTGGACTGATGGTGTAACACTTTTTATTTTCTCCTCCCTTTCTCCTATGACAACCCAGTCTCACAGCAATTTGTAAAATAGTCACCCATTCTCACAGCGATTTGTAAAATAGCCAAGAAATTTAATCTATTGTTTCGTGTCCTGGGACACGATTTGCCCAAATTTTCCGTGTGCCCCAGCATGAATTTTAAACTAAAACATTTCAATTGGAATTATCTTTCGTGTCTGGGACACGTTTTTTCCCCTATCAGACAGCGCATATTCTGTGATGTCTTTGTTGTTCTTTTCTTCCGACAGTCAGGCATCAACCACTTTTACTGTTATGGCCCGTCCACACTAAGAACTATAGAGATCACTATAAAGATGTGTGGGCCCACACTGACCAGCGTTAACATTCTGTAAACACTGGTGCTGAGCAGCTACTGTGTGCTCCACCTGCTGTAAGCTCTGTATTCATTAATGGAAAAGACGAGAAACATAT
>NW_007578019.1:103961-138012 GCF_000690725.1 Stegastes partitus
ACAAGGCCAAAAATGACACCCATGGATTCCAGTAAGTCAAAACAAAGCTGTCATCGATTAATTTACCCACTATGTTTAACAAAATTATTTTAGTTTCATTTTAGCCAATTGAGCTTTGCATGTCTCCTGGAAAACTACACCTGACACAGGGCGGGGTCTAGAGGGGTGAAAATCTAAACTTTGTCATAGGACTAAACATGATATATCATTGGAAAGGGCCTGATCTGGGGAGTAAGATTATGTCAGTCTGGAAGCTCGAAGTTGCTCTTGCTCAGAGACTTTGAACTTTGAACTTTGACTTTAGTGCAGCTTCTAATTCAACAATGAAAGGGGCTAGAATCATGGGACCAACTGTTATACAAAGCTCTTGACTTCTGCTGTCACGTAGGCTTGATGTTCTCACCAGCAGGGGGCATCACAAAATGTGGCAAAAATTTAATTTCACCTATAGCCTATATATCAATTTCATTTGTAAAGTCAGTCCAAATAAACATGCTCCTCATTAATTTTAACCCCTAAATGCACCTAAAGTTTTATATTTCACCCTCCATTTAGGAGAAGTGGCTATTTTGAAGAAAGAACTACACCTTTCAGTAGCGTTACAATAAAACATGATTGAACACGCCATGAAATATGTAGTTCTTCTTGGGGTTTACAACTAGGCTTGTGTTTTTGTATTCTAAACTAAAATAAACGGATTGAAGTACTGACAAATGTGCTACTGTTAAAGTATAATACGTGCAGTATGAAATAAGTGTAAAAGAGTACTTTTTGTGTTTTTATTACACCGGTAGTGTTTGGGGGAAATCTGCACTCGTTGCTAAGGCAACCCTGTTAGCGTCGGCACGCAGCCTCGCCGTAGACCCGGAAGAGATCCGTCCTACAGGATTTGTAATGTTTTTGTGTGTACAGAATGGGCCAAAGCAATCCATACCACAGTATGTAGAAGGTGGAGATGGCTCCATTCGCTCTTTAGGTGGATCACTCATTTTCTGTCCTTCCACAGGTCTCCGTAGTCTCCGACACACCACACACTGTTGAATGTAGGATGTAACCGTTCGACTCAACCCTGGGATCCAAAAGCCGTTAGATCTGATTTCATTGATGGTAAAACCTTGGCCTTGGTGTTTAACTCTTTCATGGTTGTGTGCAATAATCAGTTTTGTGATATGGTGCTCTCTTGGGATGACTGTCTGGTGTTTGACTGAAGTAGGAAGGGATGACTAGTGTAGTTTTCCTCCCACTGTAAACACAGCATCTCCATCAAGAAAGACGTCAAGATCATACAGGTTACTGTGAATTGGTAGCAGATTTTCTTTGCTTAGTATCTTTAGTTCTTCTTGATAAGCTTGTCTTTGCAGGTCTTTGATGATCACGAGCTCTTCCTCTTTTTGTTCGCTTACTGTAGAGTGTGCATTTGATTTGTCCTTTAGGAGGAGACATGCTACGACATGCTACAGCACTGACAGCCTTTGACCAGGATGAAAACTTTGCTAGGCGGTCTGAAAGACTCACTTGTTCAACAGTCGTTGTTTGTAATGTCTGAGTTTTCTTAACTTCTAGGTCTCCTATTGGAAGCTCCTGAATCTCTTTTGCAGGGGGGTGTATTTCCTTTTCCCACAGGAACTTTGGACCCTTGAGTCAATCAGTTGACAGCAGTTCATCCACTGGGGTTCCCCTTGAGGCATTGTCTGCAGGGTTTTGGTCTGCAGGAGTCTGTCCAGAAAAAAACTCTTTCACATTGTTACAGGCTATCTCTTTTCTGAGCATGTTGCTCACCTGAGACTGCTGCTGATGTCAATTCTAACCTTGGGATGGTGGTGACCTTTGTGGGAGACACGCAAGATTTCCTCATAATTAGAGCACAGTGAACATCTCCATCCTCGTTCTTAAGTCTCATATAAGAACATTGTCCGTATCCAGTGGTGCTTGCATCTGAAAAATGATGCAGTTCTTTTTCCACCACCCTTCCAAAGTTGCCAGGCACATAACATCTGCTTATTTGTATTTTCTCCAGATTGGTGAGATCCTTTCTCTATCACTCCCACTGTGGCCTCAGATGATCTGGCAGAAGGACGTCCCAGCTCGTGCCTTGGTGACATTTCTTGTAGGATTCTTTTCCCACTGAGAAGATAGGGGGCGATAAATGTGTGGCCCGTTCCACTGTTTCTACACTTGTGACTCCATCATCCAGTCTCTGGCAATGAACTGTGCTCCCAATGGATATGCAAGGTTGTTCTCTTTAGCTAGATGTTTTAGCCCATAGTTTGCACATCCTGGGAAGACACTGCACCAAAGAGATACTGTCATCCTGTACTCGTGTGGTGGCGTGCTTAGGTCTCTGTTTTTCCACCATAAGAAGCGGAGGTAGTTTCGATCCTTTTCTTCTACTTGAAACTGGTGAAACACTTCTTCAATGTCACACATTAAAGCTATTTGATGCTGTCGAGAGTGTACAAGGACGTCTGCCATGTTATTGATCATGTCTGTTCTAGATAAAAAGTGATTGTTAAGGCAGGTTCCTTTAGGTTTGGCGGAACAGTCAAAGATGACACACAGTTTGTCTGGCTTCTCTGAATGATATATGCCATGATGTGGTATATACCATTTTTCACCTGGAAGTCCGTCATTCTTAACTTCCTTTGCATCACCTCTCTCGATGATGTCATTAATGTACTTAACATAATTATCCTTGTATCTCTCATTTCTGGAAAGTTTTCTCTTAAGGTGACTGAGTCGGACTTCTGCTAGCCATCTGTTATCAGACGTGTGATCTCTCTTTGAAGGGCAATGGCATTTCATAATGTCCCCTTTCATTTTTCTTTATGCCTGTCTTGAGTTTGTCAAGGAAGATGAGATCCTCTTGAGACACGGTCTTGTCATTTCCACCTACTTCTGTGAAGTCACTTTCTAATACACAAAGTGCATCCAGGGAAGTTACTGGAAGTATTTCCTTTACAACCACATGATAACAGAGGCTGTTCATGGTACCTGTTCGGAGGCAACATGCTACACTGCCAACTATGCTCCACCCTAAGTCGGTTTGGACAGCATAAGGCTCTTCATTTTTGCCTAATATCATCTGTCTAGGCACTAATGCTCCGGAACAGTTATAACCAATCAAGAGACCTACTTCACAACTGAGGAGAGGTGGGACTTCATCTATGATTGTGGACAGGTGATTCCAGCCCCTGGCTGTTTTGCAGGTTGGTATGTGGTCACGATTCACAGGTATACAGTCCTTCATATACACAGGCGGGAGGTCAATGTGCGTTGCAGAGCTGTATCCTCTCAAACCAGACAACCTTTCACTGTTTACAACTGCGTTCTCTCCCATCATAGTAGTTCATTTTAGTTTCACTGGACAAGCATCCACTTGCAGCTCATGGCGAACCTCTTGATCAACAACAGTAGTATCACTTTGTGTGTCTAACAAGGCGTAGACATGTTTCTCTTTGTATGGGTTTGCAGCAGATGACAACCACACTGGATTCTTTGTTTTCGATCAGTGATTCGGTAACCTGGCGGTTCCATCTAGCAGCTGCCCAGTCTGGCAGTTTGTGTATCAGTCTTTAATTTTCTTCACAGTCATTCAGAATTTCCAAGCCTTTCACATGAGGCATGGCTAGTAGACAAGACTTTATGAAGTCAGCAAAGTTTCTTAGTTCTTCTGCATCTTTAGACTGTATTTTTGGCCAGTTTGATAAGTTCTCTCTAAAAGCTCTTTGAATCACAAAGGGCTGCCCATATGGGCGGCTGTGGCTCAGGTGGTAGAGCGGGTTGTCCACTGATGGCAAAGTTGGCGGTTCGATCCCCGGTTCCCCCCACACACCGAAGTGTCCTTGGGCAAGACACTGAACCCCAAATGGCTCCCAATGGCAGATTAGCGCCTTGCATGGCAGCTCTGTCGCCATTGGTGTATGAATGTGTGTGTGAACGGGTGAATGAGAAACATTGTAAAGCGCTTTGAGTGCCGCAAAGGTAGAAAAGCGCTATATAAGTGCATTTATCTTTGATAAAGTTTGTTCCATGCTTCGTGATAAGCTGCCTCATCATTTCTGAAGAAGGTGCTTTTTAGACATGCATGAGCAGGTCCACAAACGTACTTCAGATAGTACAGTTTATCTGCAGCAGAAATGCCTTTTTGGTCAGTGACATAAAGGATGCTTTCCACTCGATAAAATGGATTGGCTTACCACTAAATACTGTTAGCTCTGGCATAGTGAGTTTGTTTATTGTCATGCTGTCTTGATCAGCCTGTTCTAGTTGAGCAACATCAGGAGGTGCAGGCAAAATGACTTTATTGGATGGGTGTGGTGCAGGAGGCTGAAACATAGAATTTGGGCTCACCTGCTCCCTCTTAACTGAATGGACATCGCTTATCTGTGTCATTTCTCTGTTATAGGCCTCCAGTCTGACTCTTGCTGCCTCCACATCCTTCTCGGCTTGCACACGTTCCAGTTCAGACATATAGATTTCCACTTCTTTCTTGTGCTGCTCCTCCAAAACTTTTATCTTCTCTCTTTGCATCCTTTCCTCTTGCGCAATCTTGAATTCAGCCTCTTTTGCTGCCAGCTCTGCTGCTGCCTCGGCCCTTTTGGATCCAATGTATGAAGATGAAGAATGATAGGTGATTATTGATGGTGCAGCAGTAGAACCATAAATGGAGAGTGCATAGTCCCGATTTAGTAACTCACGTAAACGACAGTTTTCATTTTCTGCATCAAAGTCTCCATCAATACCTGTGAGCCTTTCAAATATGATGTTTAAGATGTCCCCAGTCACAGCTTCACAAGCATCAATCTTTCTCCTTAAATCAGCTGTTGGTGTAACATGAATTCTTATTTCACCGTACAGTCTCATAATGTCATCTTTCTTTTTCTCTAGAATGTCTGCAAGTGATGACATTTGTGTTTCAGTTATGTCTGATTTTAGTTTTTCTCTTGCATCACGTGTTTGGAATTTCCACTGTTCATATTAGGTGGAGAGCCTATTTTCCTTTTTGCTTACTTCTTCCTTTTGATAAGCAAGCATTCTTTCTGTTGGTATTCTGGGACAGTCATAGCAACGAGGTTCAGGTGCCATGCTTTTGGCTTTGCACTGTAGATGTGCCAAGATGTTTTCCTTACATGTGACAGTTTCCTTTATTTCCTGTTTTGTATTTTCACTTGCATTTTGACGCAGGCTTTTATAATCTTGAATTTCTGTTAGCAGATTAGCAGTATGTTCATTAATGTCCTGAAGACTCACAAAGTCCATATTTCTTCCATTTTAAGTGCAACTTTGTTTACTCCTTTATGTATTTACTCAGTTTCCAGACTGAACTCTGTCACCTACTTTCCGTTGCGGGTGTGTCCTAGAGGCCTTGGGACAACGATGGCGGTGGTTGGTCAAACTCTTATGGTGTGTTCACACCAGACGCAAATTCATTGCGCTATTCGTGCGTTACGCACGTATTTGGACGCGTGTGCACTGAGTTTACTCACTTCATTCACGCGTCAAGATTTGTGTTTCAATTCACGTCATTCGCGCGCATTACGTGAATCCAGACGCCGCTGTGTCCGGATCCATGGGATCCCCCAGTGACGCACACAGCTCGGGGCATTCCCCCACCTTCTCCAGGACCATGCCTGGATGACGACCGCTTCCAGCGCTGTTTTTGGCTGATCCGGACTCAGTTTGACTACCTGTTGGAGAGGATTGGTACGAGAATATCTCTCCAGGATACCAACTACAGGCGCTTGCTGGGATAGAGAAATGTTTTTTCCTCGCCACATATAACAACACGGACGAGCGGCCGCCAGCAGGAGTACGTTGACCACAATGACGAGGAGCCAGTGGAGGTTTATCCCGCTAGCATTGCGATAGCTAGCAACTCGGTTCGCTAGCTTGCTAAGTTGAAGAGTGGCATTCTTGTGTGTGAACTGGAGGAGAGGGACAGCCAGTCTGCTGAGCACTGAGATCTGCCCTGGCCAGTGATGTAACTGCTTATCTCCTGGGGTGAGTAAATCAATCAGTATTCACAGTGTAGTTGCAAAAAGATAAATTAATCATGTGCGTAACGTCACCAAAGAATCTCAGCGCTGATTGGCCATCACAGTGCGAAAGACTGCAAAAGTTCAGATTTTTCAACTTGCGCGTCTAATGCGAATTCGCGTCACTTGCACGTTACGCACGTTTTGCAGGGCGAGAATCGTGTCATTCACGCGAAAAACTCGCTCAATTCACGTCAGTCGTGCCGTGCTAATCGCGCAAATAGGGCCGCAGGACGCTTACTCACGTCTAATTGCGTCTTCACATTGACTTTTTTAAATCATTCGCGTGAATGATTTTACTGGTGTGAACACAGCATTACTGTAGCGGCTCAGCCGAAATGATGAGAAGCCTGGACTGATGATCTAACACTTTTTATTTTCTCCTCCCTTTCTCCCATGACCAACTGGCGCTTGTTGCCCTCTCGACTGCCGATAAATTAATTAATCTCTCCTGTTCGCCCTTTTATCTGTTTGTTTTGTCTCTGAACTTTACGTTGCCATTACTGTACCGTTGGCATCTACTGTTACATTTTTTAGGTTCCTGTAGTTTCCGTCTGATGTCCCTTCAAAATAAAAGCACTTCCGTTTTACGTTAAATAACGAAATTAAAACATGAAACATTAATACATGACAGATTCAAGTTAACACATTAACTAATGAAGTAGAATAATAACAACATCCAATAACGACTGAATAAGTAACATTGGAGTTACTTACAGTATGTATTGATGTATTCCATTCTAAGCACAAGTGCAGTATAGCATTGTAGCAGGAAAACAGTAAAGGGGAGTCACTGTTTAACTCTAATTATAGATCATCTAGGTGGCATTGAATGCATTTTATTTCTCTATCTCGTAGCTGCAGCTATCAGATAAATGCAATTTAAGTCAAAATATAATGCAAAATGCTAGTAAATCAAAATGTCACTTGAGTGCAGCACTTGACTCCGCTCTTGCAGTCATTCAGCTCAGTCCTCCTGAGTAAATCAATGTCAACACCGGTGAGATCATGACACATCAAGGCAGATCTCGAGGAGATTGCTTTATCTTTTCTTATTATATGTCATTATTCTGTCCCGTCAAACTAAAAGCACAATGGTGGAGGTGTAGCGTCACATGTCACTGTTCCCTCGATGGAGGCTCAGGTGCAGGACATTTAGTGCAGCACAGCAGGCTCCTGATGAAGGGAACAGTTACAGATCTTAAATTAGTAACCTTTAGCCCTGACCACCTGCGTATCCACGATGACAGCGATGGAGTAAACACAGCAAGATATCAGCCAACTCAGAGTAATGTTCTTATTATCTCTATACAGGAGTAAACCCTTTCCCTATAAAGCAGTTTTACAAGGTGCCTGCACCAATGACCACGCCCAGAGCTGCTCATGTCAACGTCTGACACCCACCGCCCACCCCCACCTCCCCTCCATGTGGAGCGATGTAGCCGCAGTGTTATACAACACCCTGCTGCTTCTGCTGGGAACCTTGCTTTTGTCCCACCCCTTACTATGGACCTAAGTCTACACGATGAACCTGCTGCTGAGTTATCATCTCTCATGATGTCCAGAGCGAATGAACCAGAATGTGAGAGTAGATGAGCTGCTACAACTGCACCTGTGCTCGATGTAGAATAAGTCAAAAACAGGTTGCATGCGATAACACAGATTTGAAGACAACTATAATAATCATCCAAGAGTAATGCACTTAGGTTTTAATCTGTGATGTGGTGAATTCAAAATTCATGAGAAATATTGCCAAAGTAAATGCAGCTTTTGCACAGTGTGATAATAATATAAATAAACAAAAATAACAACAGAAAAAACAACAACTTTGCAAATCACTACTTTGCAAAACTCAAAGTTGGAAAGATCAGGCAACTATTAACAAAATCCAGCATATGTATGTTTCTCACCCTATTGAATGACACATTGTCTGACCTGAAGTATTTTCATATTAAATAAATACAAAGATGGTGCATCATCATATTAGACTGGGACCAATGTGAAGACCTGCAGTTACATAAAGGTGAAGGAGACCGATGAGTCATGAATAAACCTAGGTCTTAAAGCATGGCTGAGCTGACTGGTTAGAAGCACTGCAAAGCCATTTGTCTCTAAAAAATGTACGCCTCTAGGTTGAATCGGTGGTTAAGCTGTAGACCATTTACAGTAACCCCCACATCCTTGGCTCCTTTGTGTTATGTCTTCCCCCTCTCTAGCTCCACGTGTTTCTATTGTCACTGCTGATACAGGCTTAAAATGCATACACAGAATACTCAGCATGAATCTTTTACATTTATAGCTCCAGAAATTATTCAGTTAGCTGATCAAAACAACAGTAGGAAGTCTTTTTTGAACCAAAAATGTTCCTCATTTGTCAGTTGTCAGGTTTTCTTTCTCTTGTATGATCACAAACTGAAAATCTTTAAGTTTTTAACTATTGTTTGGACAAGGCATCATTGCAGCTTCTGGAAACATCTGGGGTTTTTTTTGTTTGTTTGTTTGTTTGTTTTTAAACAGATAAAGCTAATGATGGATTTTACAGGTAGCAACATCACATTGTCCGTGCAGGTTGTTGGGACACTCGGGACAGGGTTAGGGGTTGTGTGGAAGCCAAGTGCCACCATCTGGTACAACGTGGTACACATCTAATTATAAATGAAAACACACAAGCAATTTTCAGCTCGACAGAAAAATTGATGGAATCTTCAAATCTATTAAATTAAATTTGCTGGTCCCAGGCTTTCAGATATGATCATTTGATGCTATTCTTTGTCATTAATGACAGGAAATATAAGTTCTTTTGGTTTTGGGCTGCTGGTCAGAAAAGAATAATGCATACAAAGGTTTCTTTGGGCTCTAGTGAAATATAATATGGATTTTAGAGACAAAACATTTTGTAGGTTAGTGGAGATAATTAGTTACATATGTAACTCTATTGCTTCACTTGTGCTTCTCTGGTCATTTTTCTTTTCCTGTTTGGCCTGACTGGCCTCGTGAGTATCCTCCTTTTTTGACCTGTCTGTGAAGCATTTTGTAAACCCTATTTTTAAAAAGTGCGATAAAAATAAAGTGTTTATCTATTTTAATTACCAAAGCTGTCTTGAATAGTTCACACTTGGACCTTCCTTACATATCATGTTTTTCAACCTTCTGGTAATTTACTATCATCACATTTAGCATACGTGATTAAGTACTTCTATGTGCGTATGACACATATGTAAACACATGGCTCAAATGACCAAAATAGTTATGTGTATTATCTTATTTTCCCAACAAGCAGGAGTTAAGATCATAATTACTGTTTAAATGTGTATGTTAGTTGATTCTTAATGGAATAAAACATTTTTTCATTATTTATTGTTGTGCATGTTAAACACGTACACGTAGTACTACTGGGGCAAAATTAGATGTTCAGGTCGTTAAACTGTTTTTACTTCTGCAGCCTGCAGGGGAAGAGGGCGGGACTTCTGCACTGCATCAAATGATGTTTTTCAGTAACGACCAATCAGGTAGCCTGATCTTGCCCCGTCGGCGTTTTCCAATTTTTTCTCTCCTCGCACATGCGCATTTCATTTCGAAGATGGCGGCCGTACAAAGTGGTGTCGGCGACGGGGTTGAAGAAAAAGACATAAAAACAGAACCGCCGACCGATGGCTTCGGAAATAACGCAAACGACGGCAGGGTGCTGTCTTCGTCTCCCGGCTCCAGCGCTCCGGCTGCAAGCGGCAAACCTGCAGCTGGAGGAACCCCGGAGGACCAGCAGACGCTGCTGGCAGTTCTGCAATTCCTCAAAAAGAACAAACTGACCGAGTCTGTCGAAATTTTGCGTCGTGAAGCGGGATTACCGGAGGATGCTCAGGATGCGAAGGGAGCTGATTCATCTGGTTCAGGAGGTGCTGCGGGCAGTGTGGACTTAGAAGGCGGGGATGCGAGCGCTCTTCTCAGCCGGGTGACCGTCTCATCCTCCGCCGCAGCTCAGGCGCCAACCAAAGGTACGATCCAGTGTGACTGCTGCCGCGTTTGTATGTGAAACACTCATTTAAACGCCTCCTATTAATGTAACATCATCGTCGCGTTTATTACGTCTGTTTCTTTCATTGTGAACAAGTAGTTACACATTCACAGAACCAAAAAACTACACTGCGACGGTTACACACGTCTCTATTATTGTCTTTGGACTTCAGAGATACACTAATTAAGTTTTTTGAATACCATTGACCAGTATTTCCCCATTCATATCAGTAAATACAACTGTCTATTTGCAAATGTTGGGGCAAACCAATGGTGTTTTTCAAGTGTTTAATAGTATAGCATAGTATTTTATAACAATGTCCAAGTTTGACTGAATACTTAAAATTCTTGAGCTCTCTCAAGTTAAACAGACATTTTTACATTCATTGGTGTAGATTTTGTTGGAATTTGTGAGGGCAACAAAATAACTAGAGTGTTTGGGAGTCCAGATCTAGAAAATGCTGAGCACAAAACAGTTAATTCTGATAATTTTCTGTGCAATTGCTGAATCAATTTATGTTTTAATTGTCATTATTTATCCAAAGGAAAACACAAAACATGAGGTTAATTCAAAATCTAATGGGTTATAATGCCGTAGGACTCTAAGGCATTTTGTATTGCTTTTAAACATTTATTCTACTGCTCATCAACATTTCTAACTTAATAATATCCCCGCTAGTAATAAATGAATAATACTCCTCTGTTCTCTTGGTTGTATTTTGTTTTTGGGAAGTAACATTTTAAAATTTGCATGTGGTGCGTTTTCACATCAATTATTAATTTTAGTTACTCTATACCTCTCAAGACTCTGATAGCTCATGATCAAAAGTTTTCTGCACATTCAGAACTAATCTGAATTATTTGATCTCAAATCATCAGGGGCCTTCTGCTCAATCATCTCTGATTGTATTAATCTCTAACTTGATTCATCTCTGACTGGTTTTTAAAATCACAAACAAAAGATATTTAAAATGGCATCTGAAAATGTTTATAATTATAGATCAGGTACTTTCTATATTCTTAATTGCCTGTAGACCCACTTTCAGCATGACATTTCTCATCATGCCAATGACTCATAATCTAGACAAGTAGAACAAATAATCTCTGACTGTTGGTGAGTTGAAATATAAATAATTGATGCTGTCATGAAAAGTCCCATCTTTGAGCACACATTAACAAAAAAAGTGAACTTGTGATATTTTCTTAACCATATGTATTTGTAAACCTTTATATGTCTTAAAATATACACAATACATTTAAAAGTGAAATATTTCATTACAAAAAAAAAAGGTTATTTTCATTTAATTTTCATAACTTATTGAGCAGGTGTGACAAATTGTACCAGAGAAAAAACAATATTGCTAAATAGCCTAATCCAAGTAGAACAGAGTTTAAAACTGGGAAAAAAATAACATCTGTGTCTGATGATGCTGTTAGAACTAATAAATTGCTGATATAAATACATATCTCACTCTTTCAACAGTAGCTGCGGAGGATCAGCCAGACGTCAACGTGGTGCTGTCAGCGTACAGCCAGCAGGGAGATCCAGCTCTGTACGAGGTCTACTACAGTGGCCTGAAGAGGTTCATAGAAACTGTTTTGGACTGTCACAGAGCGGAGCTGTCTCAGGTCTTCTACCCGCTGTTTGTCCACATGTACCTGGAACTAGTGTACAACAATCATGAAAATGAGGCCAAGGCCTTCTTTGAAAAGTGAGTCCCCCTATAATGTTACAATTCCAAACACACAGTCCACTTCCTGCACACTTCTGCAACCTTACGTCTTCCGTTTTTCTTCATCCCAGGTTCAGTGGGGACCAGGAGTGCTACTACGAAGACGACTTGCGTGTTTTATCCAGCCTAACAAAAAAGGAGCACATGAGAGGCAATGAGACTCTCCTGGATTTCCGCACCAGCAAGTTTGTCCTGCGCATCTCCCGTGACTCCTATCAGCTTCTGAAGAGGCACCTGCAGGAGCGTCAGAACAACCAGATCTGGAATATCATCCAAGAGCACCTTTACATCGACATCTTTGATGGCATGCCACGAAGCAAGAGTCAGATCGACGCCATGTCTGGCAGCTTGGCGGGGGAGGCCAAGCGAGAGGCCAATAAGGCCAAGGTTGGATTTAAACACCACACAATCATAGGATCTGTGTTGATCTTTTCTCTATATACTTTCCTAGTAACCTTGTGGTTTCCTTGTCATTCAACCTGGTGTAGGTTTACTATGGACTGCTGAAAGAGCCAGAAATTGAGCTGCCTCTTGACGATGAGGATGAGGAGGCAGAGAACGAGGAGGGAAAACCCAAGAAGAAGAAGCCCAAAAAGGACAGCATGGGCTCCAAGAGCAAGAAGCAGGATCCTAATGCGCCATCACAGAACAGGTGGGGATTTTTGCAATCATGTCAGTTGTCATCACAGCTTGCAACCACATGAGTTTTGATGTTGGAGTCTCACTTTCTTTGTGTGCAATGTGGCACCACTAACCCAGGCCCCTTCTTAGGATAGGATTTTGGAGGATTTTGCTCTCCCACAAAGAGGTTTTAGCCAGCACCCAAAAAAATTCACCAGTGCTTAATGACGTAAATCAAACATAATAATAATAATAATAATAATAATAATAATAGTAATAACAATAATCATGTTTGTTTATTACATGATCAGAAATAACAGGAAAAACATTATAAGCCAGGAAAATAAATAGTTGATTTGAATGTTCCAGAATCAGTCACCCAAGTGTAAGGGGAATTTGTTTAGAAGCCTTGTGTTTTAGATTGGACACACCCATTTTCACATTCCCTTTTGAACCTTGGCTGTGGAAATGTGACCAGGTCTACTTGGCCATAACCAAATGTTTGCAAAGCGGGCAGCGATATTTTTTGGTTTTTTGTTTGTTTGAGGCAAAGTGGCAATTGTTTTTATTTTGTTTTTTATTGGGGAAATAGTACAGACAGCAAATGTTAATGTTAAATACAAGTCAAATAATATGTCTGTGGTCTTGAGCATTTATTTGACACATTTACATAATGATCTATAATCAAAAGTGATGTAGCTATTCAACCCTGCGACTAAACGCAACCCTGTTACTCTAATTTCAACCCTGTTACCATATCATTTTAATTTTAAAAAATCATAAATGAATTTCTGGGCTCACAAAGGTTTGATCTATTGACCTTTCAAGAGTTTAAGTATTTATATGCATTGTGTGTTCGAGCAAATATTTGAAAATAAATACTGAAATAAGTAAAGTGAAACATGCTAACATTGAAAAGTTGAAAAGGTAGATTCCAAAAGTTACTTAATTTAATTTAAATCAAGTCATATCTGAAATCCAGTGGTAATTCTGTTATAATTTTACTTTATGTACCTAATGGTAAGGGAATTATACTTAAAAAATAAATTAATCTACCTTTTTCAGGTACCTGAATGTTGGTAACAGGGTGGCGCCAAATATAGCAAATAAAAAATAAAACATATTATAAAACTTATGCCTTTGATCCCTGAGCTGAGCCAATCAAGATTTTTATAGTTGATTACCTATTATTGAAGCTTACATAACAGAAAATTGAAAAAGAGAAGGTTTATTTTTCAAAAATGTTGAAGCCCAAATTGTCCTCCAATTCTGGAATGACTCATTAACGAAAACTGCTAACATCTACATGTGTTGAAGTTTACACTTATTTACAAGCTCTTGCTGAAAAATCTCTCTGAACTTACCAGTCAGTTGCTGATGATGAAATGTTTGTTTGTCGTTGTTTAGAATACCTCTGCCAGAACTAAAAGACTCAGACAAGCTGGACAAGATCATGTACATGAAGGAGGCCACCAAGAGGATCCGTTTGGGAACGGACAACCTCCCATCCATTTGCTTCTACTCTTTCCTCAATGCGTACCAGGTGAAGTCTCATGACCACAATGGCACACTTAATGTTTATGGTGTTTACACGTTGTAGAAAGTGGTAGAGACTGGACACTTAAAGGTGGAGTGAGCGATTTTAATCCAATAAACATTTTGTCAAATTAAGTCAATATATTCCTGCCAGCTGTTCTGTGTGTGTGCACTGAAAAAAAAAAAAATCCACTGTTTGTACTTGCTCCAGCTCTGTAAATTGGAAATAAACGAAGTGGCTTGAATCGATCCATGCAGCTATTCCAGTTATACTATGCACATTCATGCTCCATATTTGACTGGTGAAGAATAATAAAATTAGTTCGCATCCAAATAAGATAATCAGTAGATGGAACAGCGTAATGCAGTGACTGTGGTTTCTTTATGACAACACAGTGCCTGAAAGACCTTTGCCTTTTCTCTTCATTACACCTTTTGAAAAGTGACATGGTGACTGTGCAGTGTTGAAGATAGCTGCACATTCACCATGACGGAGGGAAGATGGAGGACAGGAGGCAGTGAACGTGATAGTAGGGACGATAAATCTGACACATGGTAATTATCTTATCATCTCCTGCAGGGTCTGACTGCCGTTGACTTCACTGATGACTCCAGCCTGATAGCAGGAGGCTTCGCTGACTCCACAGTACGCGTGTGGAGTGTCACACCAAAAAAACTCCGCAAGGTCAAGTCTGCAGCAGGTACGGTGTATGACATCAATTAAGCACATCTGTCGTTATTGTTTATCTAAAAATTTAATTGTTTGCCTCTTCTATTTCTCCTTTTGCCTCTTAAGACTTAAATCTGATTGACAAAGAGTCAGATGATGTGCTAGAGAGGATCATGGATGAGAAGACAGCCAGTGAGTCAAAGATACTGTATGGACACAGCGGCCCAGTTTATGGCATCAGCTTCAGCCCAGACAGGTAAAACTGGACTTAAGCTTAAAAAGACACACTGTATATGTTAGTATCCTGTACAAGTATTCTTAACTGGCCCCTTTTTGTGTTTTAGAAACTACTTGTTGTCAAGTTCTGAAGACGGTACAGTCAGGCTGTGGAGTCTCCAAACATTTACTTGTCTGGTGGGCTACAAAGGCCACAACTACCCAGTGTGGGATACACAGTTTTCCCCCTACGGATACTATTTTGTCTCTGGGGGACATGACAGAGTTGCCCGGTATGTACCAGCAGAATTGATTTCATTATTGTGTGAAATAATAATTTGACACCCTGATCTTCTGTTACACAAGGAAGCATAATGTTGATACCCACCAGCTCTTTCTGCAGATGTCTGTCATTGGTCCATGCTGTTCTTCCTCCAACAGTTTGTGGGCGACAGATCATTACCAGCCTCTGCGGATGTTCTCTGGTCACCTCGCTGACATCACTTGCACTCGTTTCCACCCCAACTCCAATTATGTGGCCACAGGCTCATCTGACCGCACCATCCGTCTCTGGGACGTCCTTAATGGAAACTGCGTCCGCATCTTTACTGGTCATAAGGTCAGAGTTCACCAGAGCTGTTGTCTGTTCAATATCCTTCCAACTACTTAAAAAAAAAAATTAGTCAATTTTACATATGCATTAGTTACAGCACATTGGTCTTTACAGTCATATTATGATAGCCAGATCGGTCATATTATGATAGCCAGATCGGTTGTCTCAAGCAGTGGTTCTCAACCTGAAGGAAGCACATTCCTTCAGGTTGAGCTCAAGGTGCTTCCTGATTTATCATATTTCACTTACTGTGCATTTTAAATCAAATAACAGAGTGGTAGCATTTATATTAACTACATTTTAAGTTGTGTTTTGAAAAATCAATACAGAAGAAAATGACAGTAAAAATGTGCAGTTGCCAGTTATTGCAGTAACACATAGTGGTTCTTAAGGAGCTTCAAAATAACAGTGAGTGATTAAAGGATTTCACTTTAAAAACAACTCAAATAAATGCTGATGCAGCTCATCTAAACCTTTAACATAGACATCTGAAGCTTAGCCAAACAGCAAGAGTAAAATAACAGTCTGCAGTGAGCTGACAGGTTCTTGGACAGTTTTTTGTCAATTTTGGGAAGTGGATATCTGCCTGTCAGTGGGCTCATGAATGCAGGTTGTGCATTCTGTTCATATCGGGAATCTCTACATAACAGCAGGCTTGTGTCCCAGTAAAATGCCTGCTAATTTTTATTTATTTTTTATTAAGCCAAACTTCACTTCAACTCTGAAAAAATACATTCACCATTATATTTAACTAATATTTTTTACATTTAGATTTATGCCTGCTTTCATTCATAGTGACAGAATTGGTCTACATGTGCTACTCAATATATAAAATACTTACTGTACCTATGGCTGAAGGTGTTGTCTTCAAAAGTTTGGGAATCAGCGGTTCAAATGTAGTAAATTAAACATTTCTACACTCAAAATCATGTTTTCATTCAGAAAATGGCATTTGAGTTCTCCTTAGTTGGGTATGCACCTTATAATTCAGTCTTTTGTTCGTATCTTCCAGGGCCCTATCCATGCGCTGGCGTTTTCACCAAATGGAAAGTTCTTGGCCTCAGGAGCCACTGACGGCAGAGTTCTGCTGTGGGACATCGGCCATGGACTGATGGTTGGAGAACTCAAGGGCCACGCAGACACCGTCTATTCCCTCAGGTTCAGCAGGGATGGCGAGCTACTGGCCTCTGGTGGGTGTTCCACATCTGTTCCCATTTCTTCCCATCAACTAATTAACTTTAAGTCTGTGCAATTACTGAATGTAATCTTAATTTACAAGACCGGTGAAGCAACAAATACCATCACAGCTGGAGTGACCAAGTTTCATTTTGTTCTCAAGGTTCCATGGACAACACTGTTCGTCTGTGGGATGCAATGAAAGCATTTGATGATTTAGAGACTGATGACTTCACGGCAGCTACAGGACACGTCCATCTACAAGATAACTCCCAGGAGCTCCTGCTGGGCACCTACATGACTAAATCTACACCCGTCATACACCTTCACTTCACTCGGAGGAACCTGCTTCTGGCCGCTGGAGCCTACAATCCTTAAGACATTACTGTACGATGAGAAAATTATGAATGAAGGGTTGAAATGATGCAAACCTCTAATCCCTGAACACCACAACTAATTGAAGAACTTTGTGATGCATTGGGAGTAAAACTGTATTACGAGTTCCACATTGGCTAACATCGAGCTGTGAATGAGTATAAAAATTAGTTTACGGTTTCTATACATCACTGCCATGTATAAAGCTTTGCTCAAAATGTGGCCGACATTTCTGTAACATAGTATTTTATACTGGTGCACACTGTAAATAAAACAAAGTGTTTTCTATGTTTTGGGCATAAGTATTCTTTATTGTTAACATGGCGAAACCAAACAATCACATTTTATTACAAGCATGTCCAGCTGCTTTCTCCGCTCCGAGCTGTGAGAAAATATGGTCAAATGGAAACCTGTAAGGAGACAAGAGGGACTTAGAGTTAATAAAATGGAGAAAAGCCACAATAGATTTGGAAAAAAATAAACAATGGAGACATTGGTGCACTTACATAATCATTTTTCTGTGACAGCGGCCTGTTTCTTGGGCTTCAATTTGAAGAACAGAGCAATGGCTGCTATAGTGGCATATGTGGCCAAAACACACTAAAAGAAAAAACAAAGAGGCACAAGTAATTGATAAAAGTGTGATTTGTAGGCTACTTGACTGCTACAGTTTTTAAAAAAAAACGCAACTTACATTCCTCCTTCCTACGATTGTGTATGAATTGAAGTACTTGGCGATTCCAGTGAACTGGTGTTGACCGCCAGCGTCGTGTCCTCCCATGATGGATAATAAATGGTCCTACCACAAGCCAAACAGTATACGAGTGATTGATACGCTAAAATAGGAAGACCACTAACAATTATTTTTGTTGTGGATGATTTTCTCAATTTAATCGATTAGTTTGATCCATAAAATATCAGGATATGGTGAAAAATGTCCAGTTGTTTCCCATAGTCTAAGAGTACGTCCTAAAATGTCTTGTATGGTCCACAACCCTTAACTATTCAGGTTACTTTCATAAAGGAGGAAAGACTCCAGAAATATTCACACTTAAGCTTAAATCAGAGAATTTAGACTATTTTTGCTTCACAAATTACTTTGGTTTTAAAAATCGTTGGTGATTAATCTGACAGTTGACAAGTAACTGATTTAACTTTGCATCTCGACTATACAGACAGATAATGCCAAATATCCTTGACCTTGGAAACGATGTGTGTGGTAAATTAATCTGGAGCTCAAATGATGACTTCTGATTCTTGCACTTTTTGAAAGTAGTCTTTGGCTATGTTAATTTAAACAACTTGATCAGACAAAGAAGGACACCTGGGATACTGATGGATATTTTTCACAGTTTTCTGAAATTTCATAAATTTCACCTTGTACAATAATGACAGCTAAGAGCACATTAGTAAGAAAGTCTTATTTTTGGTTCACCTAACATAATGCTTTTGTATTTATATTCTAGCAACTGAAATTACTGGCGTTATTATTACATAATATAGTTTGCAACCTTTGGGTACTTGACACGACTTTGGATCAAATCCGATAGACGATGTCAACATACTTTTGCACAAAACTCCAGTTCAGTTTAAAAAAATAATAAAAAATCAACATGTTCTTCTGAATATATTAAAAATAAAATAATGCTGTTCAAAACTGTACTATTAGCTGACATGTCATTCACTTTGATCGGGAAGACGCTGCAAAGCTTGGTAGCAAGCACACTGTACATTAAGTTAGCGTTAGCTTGCTCAGTTAGCCTGCAAGCTAGTTTAATTTTGAGACCAGTAGCTCAATAGCACATTGTCATAGATGCAGTTTAAAGACACTTTAGGCTTTACTCAATCCAAAATCCAAAGCGAATGAACTAGTTTATTTCTAAACGTATTTCAGCTTACCTTTAACGCTCGACCCCTGTACAAACAGAATGAGACAGATGTCCTTCACTAGAGGCCGCAAAGCTAGATTCGCCAGGAAGTCCCGCCTACTCCCAGCAAACCAATCTGGCGACACTATTGGTCCAAAATAATGTCCCTCAAGCAAAACCTCAAACACTATCACTGAATGGCTAAAACTAGTGCCAATCATCCATTCTTCTCTGCGATTGGACCAAAGATAAACCGCCCATATGAGTTATTTCTTCCGGGTCGCCACCATGGCGTGTTGCTGAACACGTGAGTTTTGGTGTCCACAAACCGGTGATTTAATGTGAGTATTTAGTAATATTAAATACAAACATATGTTTAAATGTTGTTAGACTTTATCTGGAAACGCTTTTTTTTGTTGCTAGCGGCTTGGCATATATTTGTTTAATATACATTAGCACCAGAGTATGCAACAGTTAGCTATGTTGTCGTTTAGTTCGGGGTTAGGGTTGCTATATTGATGTACTGGAGAGATGCAGCGAATCCAGGTGGACTCGATATAGATAAATTTGAACATCTAGCGCTCAGGCTTTCAGTGACTTTGTATTTGTGCATCTGTAACACTTTAAAATAATCACCTCAAAATTTTGATTTACTCACTGACTTGTATAATCCTGTAAGGATCACCTTTGTACTTGTGGAAAGCAATGTGTTTATTTATAGTCTTTTAGAGGTTTAGAAAACTTTTGATTTGTAGTGGGCTTAATTTTGTCAGACATCTAAACCAATAAACATGGCATCAATGGAGGAGGACTTTCCTCGAGGAGGGACAACGAAGAAGCCCAGTGAGAGTAAAAGAGTGGTGCAGCGGGCAGAAGTGGACAACTTGTTTCAGGTAGAGTTCAACTCCTTTCTTTCTCTTGCTGCATCTGACTGCAACACCTCTATGTTGTCAAGCCCAGTCACTGTTTGTGACTCTGATGAAATGGTGTAATTTTGATGATATTTATTTATTTGTTTTTAGATAACATGCCTTTCAAACCTGCTGATGGGTTTTGGGGTTCAGAGGGCAAATGCACTCTGTTGTATAAGTGTGACTGTATATTGCAATTTTAGAAGGTGTCAGTAAAAAGTACTTCATATTGAGCACTTCTTGCAGTCAGATGAAAAAGCAGAAACTAAGAAAAGAAAGGGGGCCACCAAAGATGACAGCAAGAAGCTCAAGAAGCAAAAGACAGATAAGAAACAAACAGATGGCCTGACACTCAACGCAGCTGCCAAATGTGTGGAAATTCTGCATATCAAGGTAAAACATTTGTCTGTAAACGATGTATTTTGATAGTTTGTTAGATGTGTGTTAGATAGTATCACACAAGAACAGTTTGGTAGGATTTGGCAGGGTGCTCAGCTCAGTGTCTGTCTATTTCTTTTTCTCAGAATGTGAAAGAGGGCACGCTGATGCTGGGCTCTGTGAAGGATGTGACAGACTTTGAGGTGACAGTCAGTCTGCCTTGTGGCCTGCAAGGCTTCCTCAGCATCAAGAACATCTGTGACTCGTACGCAAAGCTGCTCACTGAGCAACTGGACTCAGCTGATACAGAGGTAATAATAATAATACATATATTTGTATAGCACTTTTCCAAAACTCAAAGACCCTTTACAGGATAAAAGAACAATAAAAGCAACTAAGGCCGGCTGATTGAGTGAGGATTTGAACATTGTGGAAAGTGTGAATTTGGCTCAGTTTGTAGGGCAGGTTCACAGTTCAGAGTAATGCATATGAGTCTACAATGGTGTTATTTTCTCCACGCTGTTCATACAACACATTCCAGGATGTTTTGAGATACATTTCTGTATTTTTACTTCACAGGAAATCTGCTCTTTGCCACACATCTTCCACCCTGGCATGGTGCTCAGATGTGCTATTGCCAAGTTGGATACAACTAAGAGAGGATCTCTTAGTATCCAGCTGTCTGTCAATCCAAAGCTGGTCAACAAAAGTCTCGCCTCAAGTTCTCTGAAAGCTGGCATGGTGAGCCACTAAAGAGCATCATCAGTGAAGCAGTTATTTAATTGTGAAAACATTAATCACTAAAACTGCATGTATCATATTGTTATTTGTGATTTAGGTCTTGACTGGGTTCGTGGAGAGTGTGGAGGATCACGGCTGCATAGTTGACATTGGCATTAATGGCTCTAAAGCTTTTCTGCCTAAGAATGCCATAAAAACCAAACAGAACAACCCAGGAGGTATGGAAATATTTTTTGCACACATTTTGGAATATAATCTTTGTTAGCTGCATTCTTCTTTTTTGTACATAGTAGAATTTTGTGCCACACACTTTTTCCCTGTTTTAGTTTAGTAAAAACTACTCAGGAATCTGTGTGTTCTCTATTTGTACAGAGCTGAAAGCGGGTCAGTATGTGACTTCTCAAATAGAAGAGGTGAAAAACGATGGACGTGTGGTCCACCTTTCTGTCAACCCTGCTGCCATCGCCCAGGCCTGTGCTGAAGCCAAGCAGGGCTGGAACCTCACCAACCTTCTGCCGGGCCTTCTGGTCAAAGCTACCATCAAGAAGGTAGAGACCAATGCCTTGAGAATATAATATGAAAACATCCACTGTCCAAACATGTCCAGTCGACTACTCTGCCATTATGACAGCTTCAGTTAATAAAGTCTGCATGTTGGTCTTGTAGGTGACCAAACATGGTCTGCTTCTGGACTTCTTGTCCTCCTTCAGTGGCCAGGTAGACATCCTCCACATGGAGCCAGGACAGACATCGAGCTACACCGAAGGAGCTCAGGTAAAACTGGCCTGGTGTGTCCGACACAGTGTTTGTGTTGTTGTATTGTTTTTCTGCCATGTGCCAATATGAGATAAAAACCCCTCTTTTTGCATGCATCCACCCAGGTGCAGGCCCGTGTGCTGTATGTGGAACCATCGTCCCGTCTGGTGGGACTGAGCCTCCGCAGCCACCTCGTTCATCCTGGGGCTGTGGTGGAGACGTTTCCTGCTGGTGGGGACCGGATTGGTGAGGTGATACATGAGTGCAAGATGACCGCTATGCACCACATGTCTGGAGCCATGTTGGAACTGCCGGACAAAACACCAGCCTTTGTGCATGTGAGTCTTTTGATAATATTAAATGCTGCCTGTAAGTATTCAGCCACTGCAGGCTTGGGTTGATTTAATTTTGTTGTCTGTGTTGGCAGATTAACCACCTGAAAGAGTCTCATGGGTCAGCTAATGAAAACAGAGTGTTTGCCAAGCCTGTGCACACCTGTAGGGTTCTGGACTTCAGCCCCATGGACCAAATTCATTTTGTTAGTTTACGCAAGTATGTCGCACCTAACTTTTGTGTCTTATTCCACAGTAAGCATGGATCTCACTGTTCTGATGTAATGTATTGACAACTTTCGTTTGATTCCAGGAGTATAATTGCGAAGCCTTTTTTTAGATACCATGATCTTCAGGCTGGTCAGGTTGTAGAGGTAAGAATAAAAAAACATCGTCTTTTACCTGTCAATCATGGACTTGAACCCAGTTTTTGAAAGATTTGTTTAAAGAAATAGAAGGCGCGCTACTTCAGCAGAATAATAACGTTAAATAAGAAAATATAACAGGAAATTGGGCCATAAATTATAAGATTAGGACTGAAAGACTGTCTAGATCAATTCTCTCTGTGCAATGACCACATATGTAACACCATGGATGTATTTAGGCCAATATGGAAAATCTTTAAATCAGTGGGAAAGAGGATACATTCTTTATCTCCATCTTTGCAGCAAAATTCCTCTTTGTGCATCTTATGGGCATGAAACCACAACAAAATGTGAATAATAATCATTCTTAAAAGTGATGCTGAATGCCTGTGAGCAGTGGACTAACCTCTGTTGAAATTGCTGTAAAACTACCTGTTTAACTACCTTCTCCTATTACTTTTTTTTTTTATCCCGTGTCTCACATTCGATTAACATCCACGTGTATGTTCTTTCAGGGGACAGTGTCAGTCCTGCTGAATCATGGCATGGTGGTGCATCTGTCCGACCACATTAAAGGCCTGGTGCCTCGGACGCACATTTCTGATGTCGTCCTCAAGAACCCAGAGAAGAAGTACGTGGAGGGCATGAAAATCAAATGTCGGGTCAGTGCACTTTATTTAAACTTTCCAAAACCCCAGGCAGTTTCTGGGTATTTTGTTGCTCCTGTGACTTCTTTACTCGCTGTGGTCTCATTTTTCACTTCAATGTAAAGTCCTGTACCTCTACAGAAACAGCACAGCGATGACTAGAAATAGAAAGAACTAAACCTCTCGTGAAGTATGACAATGTCATAAATGATAAAGAAAAACGATTGAATTCCTTTGAATATTTATTTATTACAAATTGAAATTACGACATTTTTCCAATTGTTTTTGAATGTTAGCAGTACTGGGAAAAATAGTGGCTCCACATAATATGCATATTTAACTACTTACATTTTATAATACTTTGCATGCATGTCTCCTGTCTGCTCTGTGTAAACACAGCCTGCAGTTTAGCCAGAAAGTCCCTGATTTTTTTTGTAGCATGACTGTCTCAGCTACGTCACTAATTCTTGTCAGTTGCACCGAGGAGTTCAGAATTTTTGTCTCTAACAGAATCTGGTTACTGCAAATTATTGGTGAATTTTCAATGACGCATGTAGAACGAATTGATTTTGAAGAAAATCACAATTTTAACATAACGTGTTTGTGTTTCCAGGCCGGCCAAATGGCACTTCACCGATGAGTCATTCAGTGACTTTAGGAAAAATCAATATCTGACCATTCTTTCTGTTTTTTTTTTCAGTGACTTGCTCTGATAAATGCTCTAATTTTGCAGATTCAAAAAACTTGTATACATGTTTTTTAAGGACAACCTAACAGAGGGTTAAAGCCACTGACAAAAATCACAGGAATAACCAGACTACTTAACTGTGTGGCCAGATTATCATAAAATTTTTCATATTTGTCCTATTCTCTGGTGTTTGTGTGTGAATATGTGCCTTCAGGTGCTGTCAGTGGATGCAGAGAATAAGAAGCTGTACCTGACCAGAAAGAAGGCTCTGGTTGAAAGCTCCCTGCCATTGTTCCTCAGTTATAATGATGCCCGTCCCGGCCGAGTGTCCCATGGCTACATCGTGTGCATCAAAGGCTTTGGCTGCATCGTCCGTTTCTACAATAACGTCAAGGGTCTGGTACCAATCCACGAGCTCAGCTCTGAGCCCATCATCAATCCTGAGGAGGTTTTTTATGTCGGGCAGGTGAGGAAATCAGATACTTAGAATCATCAGTCTGTTTTTAACTTGTGGTTTGAGGTTGAATATGTTTGAGAACCATAATGTGTTTGATTTGGCATCTGATAAGTAGCTGATGTTTGGAATGTTTGATGGTTCAGGTGTTAAAGGCAAAAGTTCTTCAGTGTGACCCCGAGAAGGCAAAGATGGTGCTGTCATTTAAAGCAGCGCTGGAGGGGACAATTGAGGACGCTACCAATCCTCAGTTTGACTGTGAGGTGGGGCAGGTAAGATGAATTTCTTGTAGTTGGTTTGTTTTTCTTTCCATTTATCTCAGTGGATCAATTTTTTTCTCATCTTCTATTTGCAATGTTTTTGTGGTGCAGAGGGTGGAGGCAAAGTTGTTGAAAAAGTCAGTCAACGGTGTGGAAATGGCCATCCTTCCCAATGATGTCCGTGCTTCACTACCCATGATGCACCTCTCTGATCACATGTCCAACTGCCCTTTGATGTGGGAGAGTCTGCAGGAAGGAGACATCATCTCGAACCTCGTCTGCATCAGCAAGAACAAGCAGAATATTGTATCCTGTTGTTTTTATTGGTTTTGCACAAATGAAAAGTTCACCTCAACACTGCTTTGATTTAGTGATTCTATACAGTATGAAATATGTTCTTGTTCTACCAGGAAAGCAAGTTTACACATAAATACCAGAAAAGTTTTCCTTAGCTGCTTCTCATTTAAAGATTCTCACCAAGAAACCAACAGTGAGATGGTCTCTGGAGGAAGGACTGGCTGCCAAAGACTTCTCTGAGATCACAGTTGGAACTCAACTGTTCGGATGGATCAAGAACATTATGTCCTACGGTGTCTTTGTAGAGTTTCCGTACGGCCTTGTTGGTCTTGCACCTAAATCGGTGAGTGAACGGTTTTAAATTATTAACCTGAAAATATCTACTTTTGAATCACTTATTCATTTTCCCCATTAACCTTTTCTTCTGCTTTTTGTTTTATTCAAGGCCATGACCGACAAGTTCCTCAGTGATACCACGGCTGCCTTCCAGCTGGGCCAGACGGTCATTGCTAAAGTGACCAACCTGGATGAGGAGAAGCGGCGATTCCTGGTCACGCTGAAGATTTCTGAGGTCATTTCTCCACAGGGGGACAATCAGACTAGACTCATTAATGGCCTGCAGGAGAGAAAAGCTGTGGGTGAAATGCTGGCTCGGACAGGTATGCTGTCTCTTTCTATCTGACGTTAATTAGACATTAACAATTGCCTTTACTGTTTCAAAAAAAAAGTCTGAGATCACATTCACAAAACATTAACAGATATGATGATTTGCTCTACTCCATAGACTTTATGTTGAAGGCGGATGTAGCCACTGTCATGTCACTCATTATTACGCATTTTGAATCCTGGATCAAGACCATCAGATTTTATTTGTCACACTGTACTACAAGGCCATGTGGTAACAATAAGAGATGATTTAAAAAAATATAGAAATAATTATAGAAAAATTCCTTAAAAAATAGAAAAAGCCATAAATAATGAGGTAATGAGGTCGAGATTAGAGTCAGACTTGGATTTTGACAATTTGGGCATCACCCTATTTGTTTTTGGGATGATATTTTACAAAAGGAATGTCATGATATTGAAGAAAATCTAAAATTAGCAATTGCGGCCATAACCTCATTAGGAACATGTTTAATGGGGAGAAAGATCAAAAAGAAGAAGGGTCAATTCTCACAATCTGACTTTTTTTTTTTTTTTTTGCAACCAGAGAAGTAGCTTCCCGCTGGCCGTCAAACAGAATGCAAGTTTAAAGCACTTCTATCCTGACTTAATGTTTATAAACCAGAGGTTACATCCATCTTTTATATAGTCTATTGGGAAGGTTCTTATTGTTAACTTAAGATCATCTGCAATTGTGGCACCTCATGTTTTGAGTCATCTAAAGGTTGGTTTTAGTGTTGTGCTGCTCTTTCTTTTTAGGTAACAGTGAACTCCGCCAGCATTTGGCTGCTCTGTCTGTTGGTGAGAAGCTGAAGCTGACCGTGGACACCGTGAAGGAGGGTGCCACATTTATATCCGACGATTTGACCGGTGCTACCATACAGGCCACCAAGCATCACATCATGGGTACATTTTCAACAGGGAACATTTGAACATTTTGAACACCTCTAAAATTCCCAATTTATTGTCTATAAATATGTGAAATTATTTTAGGAATTTCTTGTGTTTCCAGTTACTTATAATCCATGCAATTACCTGACTTGCACAATAGACCAGACTCGTAGGTGTTTAATCAATCAATAAATCAATCAATCAGAACGTTATTGTCATTGCACATACAGAGCAACAAAATTTACTTTACAGTTACATCCCGTCCAAACAGGAGGGAGAAACTGTCGGGTCAGCCAGCATGAGCAGTGCCCCTAATTATTTCAACCTAAATGTTACATTACTGGTTAATTAATTCTGTTGCTTTAGAGCTGAAACAAGTAGTTTAATGTTGTTTGTAATTAGAATAAGTTGGTAATTTGTGTTGTTTGGACTGTAAATATGATCAAACAAGCTTTTTGAAAAGTTCAACCGACTTTAGGAATTATGATAGTCATCTTCACTATAATTTTATATAGCAAAGAATTCGTGAAAATAATCTAATAATCTGCATATTAGTCAATCACAGAAACAGTCACCATTTGCATGCCAATATCAGTGCAATACAGTGAATTCAATGTGTGCCCTGCGTTGTAGTAGTGTAGTAATTATTGAAACTGATTTGTTACATTCCCTACACTGATCTACACTATAGTAATATCATGAGGCTACAGAGAAGTTTTTTCCACTTACAGCAGTGTAAGATATACACATATGCAAGCAATAACTTTCCTTTGGCTGCGTGTTTTTCAGGTGTTAATCTGACCGAGGGACAGAAAGTAACGGCGGTCGTCCTTCATGTTGACATCTTGTCTGCTTGTGTTCACGTTTCCATCCTTCCCAAGCTGTTGATGAAGAAGAGATCTGTAAGTCTTTTTTTCTGACTTGTTAAATACTAAAACACATTTTCACATTAACTCAGTTGGATTACTTTGAAAGCTCCACTTGTAAATTACATTTTTTTTGTAGTTTTTCATTATTGTGATTGCAGTGTTTTGATTTTCTATTCATAGTTGACTGAAGAATCAAAACACACAGCGATGGTACAGTTCATAGACAAAGACTTTGCTGTCGTCTCACTGGACAACACGGCACAGCTGACTGTGATCCAAACGAGCAGCAACCTGAATGATGTTTTGCTGTCTGAATCAGAGAAGCTGAAGGCTGGTATGACTTTGGCAGTAGAAGTTTTAGAACCTAGCTGTGAGCAGATCCAAGGGCTCCCCCTGGTGTCATGGGAGCGCAGTGCACCGAAGCGACAGTGCACGACCTCGGAGAGCCTGACTGGCTCCAACGGTCACTGCTTCGGTGAACTCCTGAAGGGGAAAGTGCGGACGGTGAAGCCTACCTGCATACAGGTGACGCTAGAAGATGGAAGCACCGGCAGCGTGCACGTGTCTGAGGTGATCGAGCCTGCAGAGGTGAGCCTGGGGTCCTTCCCCACGTCGTCGGTGAAGGTGGGCAGCGTGGTCACCGCCAGGGTCATTGGAGGACGAGAGGCCTCCAGTCATAGGTAAACGTAGCTCCTGTGGCTCATTTCACACGTTGTAAAAGACACATCTCAAGTGTTATTCTGCTGTTTTTATTCCATTCTCAACCAATAAATCCTTTTAATGTTAAGATGTTTTTTTGCAAGTAATTGTTTGTTTAAATTGTCTTGAACTTCAAATTAATCTAAAAATAAATTATTTAATTAAAGCTTTTTTGTTCCAGATTCTTGCCGTTCTCCCATCCCAAATTCAGATACACCATTTCTGAGCTCACACTTATCCCCAGGTAACTGTATAGTGCAGTTCACTGTATATTCTAATTAACCTGATATACTGCATGATAACCTGAATATCGGGTAATCCTAACTTATTGTGTCATGGCAGCAGCCTTTTGTTTCAATAGAAAGACTTCTACAGTAACTAATAATTGCAGTTGCAGTAATATTAAACCTGTTGTGTTGACTGCTTATGTGCTTTGATCTGTTTTCATCCAGCTCCTGCACATTTGATGGTTTATAAGTTTTTAATAATTTTTCTTTTTCTCTTTGTAGCAAACTGGACAAGAGTGTAGATTTCAAACCAGTTACAGCCAAAGAAAAACTCAGCAGTTATAAGGTCGGGGAGGAGATTACGTGCTTTGTATCAAAGGTAAGCTTTAGAGATTGTAATGTTTTGCCAGAAGTAACTTCATTTTTATCTTGGTAGTTTCTCTAAAACTTTAAATGATTGTACATTTTAAAAAAAACATACGATATGAATACAAAAGAGAAACAGAGGAGTTATAGAATACAAGAACTCTGGCTTGCCTTCTTTCTTTCATAGTTAATGTGTTTCTGTCTCAAGTTTCATCCAGATAGAAAGTGTTTAGAAGTCACCACTGATCCTTCTGTTACTGCGACGGTTGAACTACTGGCAATGATCACCGATCCTAAGGTAAGCTGATACAGCTGCTTTGTTCACATTGTTTCATTTCATTTTCATCACAAAATTCAAGTCTAGAAGGACTTTTAAAGTTGAAGGGGATAAAAAAACAAGTTTTGATTAAACCTTATCCTGCTTATTTTTAGGATGCCAGCCACCCACAAAAACTGTACAAACTGGGCCAAGCAGTCCGCGCTAAAGTGGTAAACGTCACTTCTAACCGCATTATGCTGTCGCTCACAGGTAGGAGCAGATCAGACCGTATGTTTTATGTGTTATTTTTATTACTGCTGACACTTCTGTAATCTGTGTCACAGAAATAGTTTTAATTCAATTCCTTGTTTCTTATTGTCTCCCAGGTGCCCATGAACTAGAGAAAGGCAGCACTGCTTTGGGAATAGTGACTAATATTCAACCACAAGCAGGTCTCCTGGTCAAACTTCCCTTTGGCGGCAAGGGGACTGTGTCCATCACTGACCTTGCTGATGCCTACAAGCCAAATCCCCTGGATGCGTACAGCAAGGATCAGCTTCTCAGGTCAGTAGATGCAGCAGCAAGCTCTGGATGAAGTTTCTTTTAATATGTACTGCATTCAGCTTAAGGTAGATTAGATACAGAGGAGGGATGATAATTTGAAACCCTGTTAATAATACACATGATACTATTGTAAATAATGACGCACCACTATTTATCTGGTTAATACACAACATACAGTACAGTCATAGCTACAGATTTGCTCTCCACCTCCCTACTCTTGTATTTTAAGTGTCATTTATTTGCCAAAAAAGAGACAAAACACACCAAATTAAAGATATATTCATGTTCTGATATATTCAGCCAAATTTTACGTACTGTTTTCTCTTTTTATTGAACCGTAGTTAGACTGTGTGAATCTGGATATAATAAACATATTCACTGTGGTTTAGTCGAAACAAATAATAAATGTTATTTGCCGTCTACTTGTCCTGGTTTTCATAGTGAAATCTTTCCCTATTTGGGGAGTCTAACTGTGGGCTGAACTAATGGGCAGAATATCAGTTATTGCCAGCTACGATCAAAGAAATTTTTATTACCACCAACTACCTTTAAAACTATGGGTTGACAGATGTTTGTTGTTTTTTTGTTGTTGTTTTTTTTTTGTTTGGTTGTTTGTGGTTGTTTTTAGATCCAATACTGATTATCAAGTAAGCAAAGAGACGGATCAAAATCTTGGTGTCAAAATTTTGAATAGCAAAAACTCCAATAGGTCTTTGTTTCTTTATGTTTTATATGCATAAATAAGAGACCTTTATCCTTCAATGTTGATTGGTTATAACTTGTGACTTGTGACCAATCAGATAGTGCTGTGGGTGGGACATAACAGTTGTGATAACCAGAAAATGTTGAATATCTGATCCAGTAATCACTCAACTCCTATTCAAAGCCCATTTTAGTTGCCTTAAAATAGATACAGAGTTAAATTTTTTCAACAATTTTCCTGAGGGACCCTACCAAAGGGATTAATAAAGTTATATCTAATCTAATCTAGTCTAATTTTTTGCCTATTTTTCTCACCCCAGGTGTTACCTTCTTGGTAACGAAAATGGCAAATGGCAGTTGTCTCTGCGTCCATCAAGGTAGGAGAAGGTGTAAAAGCTGGATTTGCAGGTTTTTGTCAGAGCTCTAGAGAACATGTGTCTCATTATTATGTGCTCCTCCAGGCTGAACCCACAGCAGGAGAAACTAGTAAAAGACCCAGAAGTGTTGTCTGTCGACAAACTGAAGGCAGGACAGATCATCAGAGGCTACGTGAAGTCTGTCGGAGAGCAGGGGGTCTTCATCAGGTGACTGAGACATTCATCCAGGACTGGATGTACAAGTTGCTTAGATTCAAAGGAACTTATAAAAGGGACTGCGGGTTGTTTTAGAAAATGTCAGCAGGTATCGCATCATGCCCTCTCTCCTCCTCATTATTTCTTCTAACATCTCTTTGTTCTATGCGCTTGTCTTCCAGGTTGTCAGGAAGCATCACTGGAAGAGCCGAACTTCAGCAGTCGACCAAGTACTTTGTTAACAACCATACGGTCCTGTCTGCTCACCTGCCTCCCAACACGCTGCTCACCACCAAAATCCTCAGGTAAAATATCACTGTTCAGCTCTGAGTTTTATCAGAAACTTGTAGAATTTGTCCAGATTTTTTTTCAAATTTCTGGAACTCTGTCACCAAAGTTACACATCTATCCGGTGTTTGATCAGGGCCAGAAAGCCTTGAATGTAGACTGTTAGAATTTTTTATTTTTTTTTAAAAATCATATCAGATATCAGAAATTGATTAGAGCAAACAGGAAGGCTCCAGTGACACAATGCAGATGACAAAAGATCCTTCTCAGGTAACAGCCACTTGTAGATCCATCTTTAAAGTCAGCAATTCCTTCTATTCTTGTCCTCAGTATTGATGAAGAGGAGGAGTTCATCAACCTCTCTCTGCTCCCCGTGGACACTGGGAAGTCAGACATCCTCCCAGAGTCTCTCGGTCTGCCACTGCGTCTCTTTGGAGAGGAAAAGAAGAAACATGATACAAAGAAAATGAAGAAACGCAAACTGTCTGAAGGGGAACAGGTAACAAGGCAACGTCAGTTTCCTGTCACTCCTGCATCAAGCTGTCTTTGTTAATATGTCCAAATGGTGCTTTTTTTATATGCTGGAAGACACATCTTGAGCATTTCCACCCTTAACTGCAGTGTAGTAAAGACCATCTAAAAAAAAACTGATTCAGACTTATAAGTTTTCATTCATAACAAATCTAAGGATCCAATCCTACAAACTTGTGGTGTGGAGCTTTCTGTGTCTTTATTCTTCTTCAGAATCGGTTTGCAGTTCAAACATGTACAGCTGAATTACACCAATAATACACTTTGCCAGTGTGTACCGTAGAGTAGCTTTACAGTGTTTGAGCAGAGTTGTAGGTGAGCTGGTGTGCTCTGGCTGCAGTTGGTGAAGAGGAGCAGGTGGAGAACTTCATATGTCTGCACATTCCAGAGGAAGCAGTGATGTGGAGTTACATCTAAGACATTTTAAGGCAGGAAGGGATTATTTTGATGGGAAATGCTTCTAAATACTTATCTTTGACACAAGGAGAACAATTTTTCGGAGTTAAGTCAGTAGCCCTGGAGGTTTTGAAGTTAATATTTATGCTTGATTCATTAAAGATACTGATACTAAAAGATTCTGCATTGATCAGTCATAAACCTTTATCATACTCTATTGCAGATGCATAGTTGCCCTTGTAGAAGACTACACAAAATTTAAGCTGAATATACACATGCAGACCTTTCCATACTTGCACATGCAGAAGATTAGATTAGCAGACACTAATCTAACTCTGTGTTTTCTCTCTGCTCTTCTTGGAATATGTGTATTGTGGTTTATTTAAGCCTTGATGTTAGTTTTCTGCTTCTTCATTTGCCAGAAACAAGCAGAGCCTGAGGTCCCAAAGAAGAAGAAGAAAAACAAGAAAGCAAGAACTGATGACAGTGACAGTGGAGTGGAGGTGTACTTCAGAGAAGAGGAGGAAAAGGAAGATGAAGAAAACCCTGTTCCTGCAAAAGTAAGCAGCCGCTCAGTAATATTTGCATTTCTTTACATGAAAGTAAACTTACTATGCAGAACTTGAAATTTTCATTTTCTCCTCCTCTCACTCAGCAGGTGACCTCCAGCTCAGCAGCTCCATCCAGACTGCAGGTGGCAGCAGGTTTCTCCTGGGACGTTGGACTGAGCTCCCTGAAACCTGCCGCTGCAGCACTGGACAGAGACTCCAGCGATGGAGAAGACCAAGACGTAAGCACTAAGGTGAGACGACCGTAAAGGAGCATAGGTGATCTAAAGGTTAAGATGGAACAGAACTTTTAACACAACTGTTTCCTCCATATCCAAAAATTTGAACTCTTATCTTACTATAAATCTTCTTTTCCTTTCTCTGTTTTGTCTTGAATCTACTCCTCTTGTCTCTTAGCCCCAGAAAAAGTCTCGCCATGAACTGGAGCAGGAGAAAAAGGCAGCGGAGAAGGCCTTGGTACAGAGAGAGACTGAGCTGATGGATCCAAGCCTGCGGCCCGAGGATGCTGCTGCCTTCGAGCGCCTGCTTCTCGCTTCACCCAACAGCTCGCTGCTCTGGCTCCAGTACATGGCTCACCATCTGCAGGCAACGCAGATCGAACAAGCTCGTGCTGTGGCTGAGAGGGCCCTCAAAACGATCTCCTTCAGGTAATTGATTAATACATACAGAAAAAAAACTTGAAATCAAAATAGTCATCAATTACAACAACATATGGGTGTATTTTTGTAACATTGTGTCCTGCATTGGTCCAGGGAGGAGCAGGAGAAGCTGAATGTGTGGGTAGCCCTGCTGAACCTGGAGAACATGTATGGCACTGCGGAGAGTCTGAAGAAGGTGTTTGAGCGGGCGGTGCAGTTCTGTGAGCCCATGCCAGTGTACCAGCAGCTGGCTGATATCTACGCCAAGTCCAACAAAATCAAGGTTCAGTAAACCAAGTGTTTAACTCACCTGAGCTACGTGGAATAAGTTGTTCTGTAGCCTCCAATGTTTCTGTCTTGTTTACCTTGTTTTGTGTTTGTATCCAGGAGGCGGAGGGCCTGTATAAGACGATTGTGAGGCGTTTCCGTGACAATAAGGCAGTGTGGTTCAGCTATGGCACCTTCCTGCTCCAGCAGGGTCAGAGTGACGCTGCCAGTGCTCTCCTGCAGAGAGCGCTGAAGAGTCTACCCTCGAAAGAAAGTAAGATGGCCTGCTCAAGCATAGACACATCATGCTTTATGTTCTTGATACTAGGAGAGTCAGATAAAATGCAGAGTCAGATGAACAAGCACTGGAGCATCGTGGTGAAAGTGGAACTGATCTGGAAGGAAAAGCTCTCGATTTATTGATCAATCAATGTTCCAACCCTCCCCCATGGTTATGAGCTCTGGGTAGTGACTTAAAAAGTGACACTGTGGCTAGAGACTTGTCAAAATTAGTTTCTTCTGTGGGGTGGCTGGGCTCGGCTTTAGAGATAGGGTAAAGAACTGGGACATCAATAGGGAGATCGGAGTAGAGTCACTGCTCCTTCATGTCGAAAGGAGCCAGCTGAGGTGTTTCGGACATCTGATCATGATTCCCCCTGGGCAACTTCCTTTTGAGGTTTTCCAGGGACATCCACCTGGGAGGAGATCCTGGGGTAGACCCAGAATTCGCTCGAGGGATTTCATGTCTCACCTGGCCTGGGAACACCTTGCGATCCCCCCGGAATACATTAGAGAAACACCCCTGGGGAGAGGGATGTCTGGGAAGCGCTGCTTAGCCTGCTGCCACTGTGACCCAACCGTGGATAA
>NW_007578019.1:139168-152938 GCF_000690725.1 Stegastes partitus
CATTGAAAAGGGTTGTCTTTTAGTTTTTTGGTATTGGCCCCAATATGTAAGGCACACGGTACACAGTGAGACCATTACATGGAAAACACAAAATGAAGTGTGTCTATCACCCCAATACAATAGCCTCCCTGTCCCAGAAATCTCTGAAGTGAAACAAAGACTGTATGTATGAAATCCACTGAGTCTCTCACAATATCCCGAACTTATTGTGAGTAGTGTATATATTTATATTCTTTGTCTGCATTCACTGAAACTGACACACTGTGGCTCCTACGTGCTTTACGTCAGCCAGCAATGTACCCATTCAGGTTCTGTTTCCTTGTCCTGGCTGCGCATCTCCACAGGTTTTAACCTTTATGTATTGTTGTCTCTGCTTTTAGGTGTGGATGTGATTGCCAAGTTCGCTCAGCTGGAGTTTTCTTACGGTGACGCAGAGAAAGGTCGCAGCATGTTTGAGAAAGTCCTCACGAGCTACCCAAAACGTACCGACCTCTGGTCCATTTTCATCGACCTCCTGGTCAAACACGGATCACAGAAGGATGTCAGGTGAACAAAAGCTCCTCCCCATTTTACTCAATTCATTGCAGCTTTTTCCACTCGTCTAAACTATTAAATCGCTAACACAGACAAGTGTAGCCATTTCAACATTTGGAAACCAGCTTCTTGACAATGCAAAGAGAGTATTTTATGGTGTTCTCCAACTTTGTGCATCTTGCAGGGCGCTGTTTGACCGAGTGATCCACCTGAGTGTTTCAGTGAAGAAGATCAAATTCTTCTTTAAGCGCTATTTGGAGTATGAGAAGAAGCACGGCACCCCGCAGAGCATCCAAGCAGTCAAAGAAAAGGCCATGGAGTTCGTGGAAGCTAAAGGCACAGAAGCTGCCAAGTAAAGACCAATTATACAGTCACACACACCCTGTTGTGTATGTGCGTAGACTGCAATGTGCCACACTTGATTTACAACACATTTGTGGCTGCAGATTCTTATACAGGTTCCTCCTCAACGTGATAATGATGTTTTGTTTTTGGGTTTTTTTTAGTTGTTGATTGGTGAAACCTGCTGAACCTGAAAGTCTGCTTGATTACATAATGTTGCACAAGACGACAAACCTTTTGTAAAGCGGGTTGTTATCATCTATAAATGTTAAAAACAAACTTGTATTTAACAGTGTCTTTCCTTTTTAACCATTTTGTATGATACAGTGTAAGAGACCAATTAATGTTATGAATATTAGTTTACGGCATTTCTTAACAGATTTGTAAAAGACTTCTTGTATGAAAACGTTCTATTAATTAGCCAGTTGACCTTTCAATAAATCCACCACCATTACAATACATTACATGACGCTTTATTTAAAATACAAAATAACAATATATAGGGAGACGTTTACATACAATACATACAGGCAAGACTAGTTTTCTATCAGTCTCTTTTTAAAAGGAAAATGGCCTGGGACACAATCGGTAACAATATTGTCTACTTAAATCGTCGGTTGTAATCCAGCTGGTCTTTGTTCCAGTGCTTCACCTACATTGGCAGTTTTGAAGATGCATGTGTGGCACAGGGTTATAGGGTGATCGGCATGGTTTGTGCTGGCTGTATTGGTAACACCCCTGAGATAGTAGAGGTATCCATACTAATCCTGTATTCTGATGTCCTGCTCAATGCCTGTAGTGTTGTTTGTCCCTGGCAGTGCTGCACTAGTTGTCCAGTGACAGTGGCAATGATATCCAGCTCTCTAATGTGGCTCCTTTTCCTGTCTTTTTTTTTTTTTTGGTGAACAGTGCAACATGGAAGTAGAACTAGGAGCATTTGTATGAAAAGATCCTATTCATCCACTCTCTCTGTGACTGATCTGACCAAATCATGTTGGTGCTATCAATATCCAATTCCCACCAAGGCATATTGCTCAAAGGTCAGCAGCAAACGCTGCCACTTGGGATCACTATCAACATTTCCTGTGAGATGTCTTAAACATGACCGCTGTTCATCATCTCTAGTGTTTAATGTGTGTGTTTTCTGTTGGGGGAGTCCGGTTTCTTCTTCCCCAGCTCTCTCACACCTCCTCCGGGTCCATGGGACCCTCAGCACCCTGGGGAGCGTCTGTGTGGAGCCGGAGGATGGGTTTGTTACACATGGGGCACACACTGCGGATCTCCAGCCACTTAAGCAGGCACCTGTCAGGACAAAAATGATTAACACTCGGGTTAAAATATTACTGCATTACCAGAATCTGATGTATTATGATGGATTCATTGATAGAACCCATACTGCTAATGATATGATGGTTTACTTGAAAAAAATGTTGCTCATGGTGCTACTATAAGTCTTCCAATAGCTAAAAATGTTTTTGCTTTTTCCACTCACTGATACTGAAAAGTTAAACTGACATGTTTTGCACTTAATTCACAATGGCAGCTCTTGATTGAAATGTCTGGATAAGAAATACTTTGTTCCATTTAAAAGTAAAGCACTTCAACTTACTTGTTAGTTTAGGTAATACACTTAGATTCTGTTTTACAGAAAAATGAAGAATGATAACTTAGCATTCTCTATTGAAAGTGATCTTGTTCTTCTTTACAAATAAAAACATACCAGTAGCTGCTTAGCTTAAAGACTGTAAACACAGGGAAACACCAGCTGGACCCTGAAAGTGAGAACATCTCCCTGAACTCACTAATTAATGTTTCATATCTTATTTAATTATCAGGAGAAAAAAAACAGTTGTGCTTTTTTAGTGGTTGGTGAGCTTGGTATTGATATATTACTGACACTATGAAGAAAGTTTTGCCATTGGTAAGGTAAGCTAGGTGTTTTCTGGTTTCAGGTTTTATGCTAAGCTAACGTATCATAAGCCTACAGTACAGGCATGAAAACTATAGTAAAGTGAGTAAAACTCATAAGTAAAGCCTAAAAACAGTTTTTTACTAAAATACCGAACTATTCCCTTAAACAAAGTTGAATTTAATTTACAGTATGCAGTTAATTAATTAATTTTTTTTTTAAGTAGTGAAAGCTCCCTTTTTGCAAAAAAAAAAAAATATATATAAATCTGCTTTCACAAATTACAAACCATGTTTTAAAGAATTTTTAGCCTCTGCAATAATCTAGTTAAGATTTTATCAGTCTATATATAGTGGTTTAATGGCCCAGGTGAAAAAAAAAAACATTTAACACAGAAAGAATATATCTAATATTTAAAAATCGGTGTTCAGTGTTTTAAACAGTATTTAGCCTCTCTGATACAGTCTAGTCTACATTTGAACAGTCGCTATATAGTGGTTTTAGATCTAAACCTGCTCTAATGTGATCCTTATGCAGAAAAAGCAATGAAATATCCCCTTTCTTGTTTTAGAAACTTAAGCCTTTTTCCGACAATGTAAGCCCATCTAAGTGTAATAGTTTTAAACGGAGACCTGGTTCAGTATGGTCATAAAGTACAGAAATCGCCACGTTTTGCATTTTTACAAATCGACTAAAGATGTCACAAATCAGGAACTATGCTTTAGAAGGTATTTCGTCTCTCTGTCTATACATAGTGGTTTTAGATCTAGATGTGCTCCAATGTAAAAAAAAAAAAAAGAAGCTGTGAAATCTCCCTTTATACATTTTCACAATTAGAAGAAATGTTTTACAATTGTAAAACAGAACACTGTTTTACAAAATTAATACGTGAAAAAAAACTGAGTTGTAAGTGAAGTCAGTTGTTTTCACTGTTTTGAATCTGAGGCTAGCTTCAACCTTGTCTCCCTTAAAGTGTTATACTTTCCCCTTAGATAACACTCACTTCTTGTGAAATGCATGTGAGCATGGACACACTCCCAGTTCATCTCGGGTCCTGAATTCCTCCAGACACACTGCACAGGTTTGCTGCACCGACAGAAACAACACCAAGGTCAGTTAATGTGACTTTCCTCTATAGAGAGCAGTACGTGCAGATAATACCATTGTGATTTGTAGCAAAATTTGAGCGATAAATGAATTTTATTAAGTGATTGCACATGATTTGTTGGGTTTCTCTCAGAAATATACTATTACAAGACCGTGTACTTACTAAAGTGCCCTGAGATGACTTGTGTTGTGAGTTGGCACTCTTTAAATAAAATTGAATTGATCTGAACAAGCATGCCATTGTTTTGAAACTGTGCCTTTATCTAAATTATGCTTCGAAGCGAAAGGACTATTTATAACTCCAAAAGAGGAATTGGACATGGAATTCAAAGCCAAAATTACCCCATGCCTTGGTTTAGAAATAAAAACAAAACAAAACAAAAAAAAACTCTGAAAAGCAGTCTTTTAAGGGATCACAAGAGACAGCGAAGAGATAATGCATTTTGAATGAGTGCAGTTATTCCTGGAGTCCTACATTCTGCAGACACTCTCACACCAACATTTTTTAAAAGATATTTTCAGGACGTCTCCACCCTGACTATGTGCAGTGTGTTAATCACATCAGGAAGGAGAATCTGATTGAATTAACCAGCCGGACCCTTCCAGTTTATAATGGGTCGACTGAACGACTGACACAGCAACATTGTGAATAACATGAAACATCAACAGCTGATATTGTTCAACATATATGTGAAACATGGAGGCTTTTGCAGAGAGAGTGACTTACTCCTAGAAGGCTCAGTTTCTTGCTTGCCCCCTTCAGCACCACCTAGAGTGGGAAAAAAGAGAGAATCATGTGAATTATGTGTCAGCATCATGGCTCTGCAGAAAAGCTGGACAATTAAGGTGGGTTCAGATGTTACAAAAAAAAATAAAAAATCATCTTAAATACACATAATGCAGTAAGTTGCAGCTGAAATTCAACCTTCCCCGAGGCTAGAAACACTGTTTCTATTCTGTCAACACACCATCCTCCTACCTGTTCACCATATTTCACACTGCAACTGGATTAACATTTTAAAAACCAGATTCTAGGTAATGACACACGAATGTGGTCAAGGTCATGCATTGAGGGTGGCGTCAGGTTTCACAGTTGACGATAACAGCACGAGATGCTGTAGCTGTATTTATAAAGTGCGTCAGATGCTGGTCTTACATGTTCACCCACAGTGACAGATACTGCAGCGACATACCTCATTGTAGCTGAACTGCTCCCTGGTTCCTTGTTGTTTCAACCTGAGAGAGACACACAGAACAACATCTGTACAGTAGACGTGACTGTTGTATCAAAAATCAGCTCAGTGGCTCCCAACCTGCATCTGTTTGTGAAATTATTATAAGGCATTACTTCATCTTCAGTTTTGTTCGAATGAAGCAATCCGTGAAGAGAAAATTGCTCTTTGACGGAACCACTCACATTTCCGATCACTGCACTACAGTCTATTTACTGTGGTTAAATTGGCGCCAGTGTTCATTTATGAAAGCTTGGTTTGCAATTTAACTCTCAAATGATGTAAATTTCCTATCACCGTGCAGCCTGGATGAATATTCGTGGTCAACAAACATCAATATTTGAGAAATACCTTATTTTGGTTAAATTGTTGTGGCATTTTTAATCAAATATTTTTGACAAGAGTCCTTAAAATGTGGCATTTGCACTAAGTGACACTAAGATTGTTTTTTTCTTTTTTGCCAATTAGAGGCAGTCTAAGAAGCTGTAAATACAATATTGACACCGTGTTTTCTTAAAAAAACAAACAAAAAAAAAACCCTACCTATTTAGATCAAATAGACGCAGAGCAACATTTGCATTTATTTACACTGAATATTTGTGAATTTAAGTTTAATGTTCACTATACTTGTAGCTCTTTTTGGCCTGGTGGGCCAGTCAGCTAGTTAGTTGTGCTGGACAGGTTATTATGGGTTTCACTAACAATACCTACAACATCTGGAAAAAAAAAAACACTGATGAGAGATGCAAGTGTGAACCAAAACAGCAAAAATGTGGCTGTAAATAAAACTAATGGGCTGAATGGCGCTAAAACACTCTGTGGAACTAAGTTTTTTTTGTTGTTTTTTTAAATTATTATTTTCTGGCCTTTTTGCCTTCCCTGTGCAGCGTGGGTTCTCTCCGGGTTCTCCGGCTTCCTCCCACATGGTCCAAAAACAGGTTAATTGGTGATTCTAAATTATCCATAGGTGTGGATGTGAGTGTGCTTGGTTGTCTGTCTCTAAGTGTGGCCCTGCGATGGACTGGTGACCTGTCCAGAGTGTCCCCTGCCTTCACCCTAAGTCAGCTGGGTAGGCTCCAGCCCCCCGCCCCGCGACCCTAGTGAGGATTAAGCGGTGTATAGATAATGGATATTCAGGATAGGGAGCGAGTGAGACAGGAAATGGGGGAGAAGAGGAGGGGAGGACCTGCAGCAAACTGTCATGAGCAGGAGTCGAACCCACAACCGCTGCGCCCTGTTCATGGGTCGCCCGCTCAACCAGGTGAGCTATAGGGGCGTCCCTACTCTGTGGAACTAAGTTGACTGCAGAGTTGGAAATAATTCTTTGAGTTCGTCATTAATGGCAACATTTCCACATTTGATTCATTGTTAATATGGAAATATAGGCTAGTACAGGAGCTGTAGATGAAGCAGGATGCTTTGCAGTTGAAAAACAACACAGTTTCCGAATTACCTCAAATACATCTGTGAAAATATGTTGTTTCTTTTTGGCTGTTCTGAGTATAAATATCAAGATATCTGCATTTGTCTGCAATGCTCTAATCCACTCTGTTAAATTAATTCGCTTTTACAACATATACAGAATGTCAGCTGTGTGTTGCAACATGCGAAAATCGAAGCATAAATATGTTGTTTTTTTTAAACCCTTTATTATAACACATGAACTATATGTTGCAACTTTGGCAGCTCTGCAGGGAAACACCCCATAAATTTGAATCATGACTGCTGCTCTCATCACCTCAAGATGTGATGATTGCTTATTGCCAAGGTAATAATGAATAAATTTTAACCTGCTGAGGCACGTTGTGTTGCAATGCTCGTTCAAGGTGCCAAAAACTCAACCGGATTGTCCACCTTCCCTCCCCAATGCTGCTCTACCTACCTGAAAAGGTAGCAGCAGAAGATGAGGCTGAGCATGAAGACGAAGAGGCCGATGCCCAGCACAATGACATACACATTGAGCGGCAGGTGATAGATGTCAGACGTCATGCTGCAGTAGTGTTCAGAGCGCTGAGAACCCAAACCACACAGGCATCCTGACAGGAAGAGTTTGCAAATACAGATTACATACTTTGCACTTTGCACTTTGAAGGGTCCAACATGTTTCAAATTCTTAACTCTTCCTCATTTTTTATGTGATTTACTTTTAATAAATTAACACCTAACAGTCTTTGTTAGTATAACAGGAAATGCAATTTTAAAAAAATAAATGCTACATTTTAATTTTGTGTACAGCCTTTGTCTGTTTAGCTGCATTTTCTTTCCTGAATTGAGAACTGCCAAAAAGAATAACATCCAGTCCTGCAATATTGTTCACTATCTCGTTGTAATCACCTGTCTCAAAACATCTGCAGAGTACAGTACTTAGCAGTGACGGTTCAAGTCTAAATCGGTAGCATAAACATTAGACTGTGCAAATTGTAGCTGCAAATGTTCTGTAGTGAGTGCAGACAGCAGTTGAGCAAGTACGACATTTCCCTTTGTGAGGAAAAAGTGAGCCACAGTCACTATTTGCAGATCATAAACACCATGTTTTTGAATATACAGTTAAGAGCAGCAGGAACCATGGAAGAGAAGAAGGAGATTGTTGATCATTAACTTGGGCTTACAGTACTACCGCAGGCTTCCAGTGCCACCAGGATGTTAGTGCCTGCAGACACAAAATCTTATATGTGCTGAATGTATGTGGCACTCGAGTTTGAGTCTGACTTTATGGACAAAGTGTAAAATATTTTGTAAAGACTCAAATATAAGACTTATTTTGGCATTTGTTTGGATGCAGGTGTGTCCATGGAGCTGTGACTGGCACTGTGGTGGCAACTGAGGCGCTCGGAGGACTGTGCGTTAATTGGCTGTGAACAAGACAAACATGAAGGACAGACACCACTTCCGCCACACCGCCATCTGTTCCACAGACTATAGAGGTGATTGCTTTCGTGTGTATGTGTGTGGTGTGTGTGTGTGTGTGTGTGTGAGCAAGAGACAGCACTTGGGGGGATGGAAGGGGAAGGCTGTGTGGTTTCTGTGTGGTATGACAGAAAGATGTGTGTGTGTGTGTGTGTGTGTGTGTGTGTGTGTGTGTGTGTGAGTATGTGCTGCAGGTGGCAGGGGGTGGGTTTTATTGAATAGAATGAACTCTGGGGACAAGGACCATTTGGTAAAACAATAGCGGAGGAAGCCCCACTTCCACAAGCCACATGTGTTCCTATTAATTTGCAGCGAGGATGCTCTTTGCCAGCCTCTAAATGTCCATGTGTCTCTCTTTAGAGTGAGTGAATGGGTACAGCTTGCACACTGTCGGGGGTATGGGTTGGATAATTTGACATGGTTGGGGGTTGGGGGGAATTACAACAAGGTGGTGGTGGGGGTAGTGTAGGGAAGACCTATTGTAGCATACTGGGAGATACAATTATGAATTAAATCATGGATGCATTCAGAAGAAAACAAAATGATAACATGAAGTAAGTTTAGACGGTAAACTATCTGCTGATGCAGTTGTCATAGCTGTCAAACAAACACGGCCTTGAATGCAGCTTATTTTAAGTGCCCTCAGCTCACTCTTCAAAACACAAACTGAGGCCTCCACTCTGAGTAATTTGCCATTTCAAAAACACATCCATTATGTGGATCCCATTAGCTAGCAGCCAGAGACTAAGCAACTGAGCTTATGAAGTAAGTACATGTGCTCCCACCTCTCATGTATTTGGAATACGACAGAGAAATCCACTCACTTACCGTTACACCATTGGAATGGTTGCATGAAATTTGACTCCCAAGGCAGCAGCAGTAAATTCAGGCCCTGTCAGGAGAAGGCTGGAGACGAGCCAAGCTCGTGGGCTGGAGCTTCGGACACCGAATCTGTTTTGGAGACTGGATTCAGTCACCCTGAGCTGGATCGCTCTTTTGTTGGGTTATGTTAGCTCCTGCAAAAACAACCATCAAGATTTTCAGATTTGCTCAGATTCCACAAATCCTCAGGAGGTGTGGTTTTGTTGGCTCAGCAGTCTGTGCTGCCCAGCATTCCCAAATCTGGATTAACCACTCCGTGTTAAGATTGGGAGATTTGGGACTGGGGTTTGGACCGGGACTGGAGACCTCATGTGCTCCTGGATCCCAGTGAGAATGATGTCATCACAGGGGAGAGAGAGAGAGAAGAGACAAAGAAATCTTGTTGATAGGAGATGATTGTTTTTCAGATGCCTCACACCATGTGCCATCAGAAGTTATTGAATCTCACTCAACCACAATGTCGCAAATAACACAGACTGCGTGATAACAGGAAATACTTACATTTCCAGCAGAAAAGGGGCCTCTTTGACTCCACTTTGTGTCTGCAGTGTTGTCCCTTCGCCAATTTCAGTGACATCTACCGTTCAAAATGACAGTCCGCACCCAATAAAGGTAATTATCTGGCATTAATCTGCACTTTGTCTTCCTCCCAAAGCTGCTTTTTTAACAGAGGATTTTCACAAGTCTCATCCCCCTCTCGTCTCCTCTGTTGTCTCCTCCTCCAGTCCTCTGATCTTGAGGTTGGTATCCCTCCTCAGTATCGAAGGCAAAGACGTACTTCCCTCAAAGCCCAAACAAAGTGAGGACAGCTCCATGCAGTCAACAACAGTCCTCTAGCTGGGTTTGGTGTTTTGCTGGTGTGTTTGTGTGTCTGTCAGTGGATGTGTGTGTGTGTGCGTAGGGGGGGATCCTACTCTCCCTCTAACCATCTGCTGCTTCAATTGAGAAAAAAAAAATAAAAAATCAGAGACAAAGGCGGTGTGTGTGCAAGAGTGTGTCTGCGTGTGTCGCATTCAGCCCCTTGCACCTCCAGCTGGCTTTGTCATGGCAGGCTTCCCCTCTTCCTCTTTCAATCCATAATGGTGCTCAGAGAGTGCCTGCAAATTCGTCTTTCCCTTCCTCCCCTTGCTCTTGCTCTGCCTTGGGTTTGTAAACAGATCTCTGCTCATGTGACCAGCCGTTTTGCCTCGCAACTCTCCTCTCCCTCAGCCCTCCCTCGCTACCTCTGTCCTCCAATCTGTAGGCAGAAGGAAGGCAGAATGAGCCAGACACTGACGAATAGGGCGCCTGCAAGCATGCTGATGTGTATGTGTCTGTATGCGCACACCCCAGTGCATGTATATGTGAGAGGGAGACAAGAGAGACACTTGCAGCAAAGTCAAGGGAGGCCCCGGTCAGCAACATGCGCATGGCTGATGTCCTGACAACCAAAACAAAGCCATTTGTGTGAAGTGGAGGTCAGAAAGGAAGAAATGATGCAACCTCAGTCATCATTTCCTCTCTTCACACGTACACAGATTGTATTTTTTAGAGCTACAGCAGAACTACAATGTTTTTTTAATGTTTGCTTTGTTTGTATATATAAATATCTGTTTTGCAGCAGATGCAAAGAGCAGGGACGAGGAAGCATTGCTGACACACACGAAAGAATAAGAAATAATATAAAGTGGGAGACTTGGAGAGAGAAAAATCCCAGCCTGGACAGAGACGCTGCATGCATGTCCACCCCCACACCAGCAGCCCTGGCCGCCAATTCGCTGAAGAGAGAACAGCTGCCGGGCTACTGGGTGAGCTGTGAGACGGTCAAGGGGAGTGCTGCTCCACTAATCCCCAGGGGCAGGGAGGGAGGGAGAGCCTTCAATGGGATACATGCCATTTTCATTCACCCTACCTCCTCTACTCCACCCCCTCAGCTCTAGTAATGACATTACTCCTGAGTACTGAGGAACAGCTGGATGGACTGCACAGATGCATGAGCATAAATACAGCCCGAAATACACTGCATGCATGTTGGGTGTTTTCAGAGTCAAACATGATGTGTGTTGTAGATACGAGGGGTTGTGTTGTCATTGTTGGCATGGGGTGGTTTTGGCAGCAGCACGCCCTCTTGTGAAATATGATGAAAACACCATTGTAGCAACAGCTTCCTGAAGATATATAAAATTATTTACAAGATACACACATTCAAATCTAACTACATTCATGCGAGATACATTAAAGGAGCTTTTAAATAGAAAATTCTTGAGTGAAACGGGTTTAACTAGGGAGTGACTGGCAAAACTAGAACTAGGAAAATGAGAGAAATGCAAACGCTGGCCTTGTTTTCTTAGTGCCATGTAAATTGTTTTGGCTGCCACAAGCTTTTGTTTTTGCATAAATCATAGGTTTGCCTCATTGTAAATGTTGTAGCGTTGTTGGGCTATCTCCTCCAAACACAAAACTTACTTAGTAATGCCTTTTGCACGGCAACATCTCACTCAAGTTAGCTATCATTGCCAAACAACCAGTCATACCACAAAGCAAGGCCGCTGATGCAAAGTATGTGCAGGGGAAGTGTAAGGTTGTGTTATTTCTTCTTACAAACACATCACTTTTAATGGAAGGATCAGCGAGGGCTTAAAGTGAATTCAGCTTTTTCCTTCGCTCGTATGACCCTTGTTTCACTTTCTGTCTGGAAGTATTTATGACGGCCCCACACTTAAGAGCAACACAAACACAAGTGTTGTTATCAATGAGAACTCTCCAGTGTGGCATAATAATGGTTTACTATCAGTCTGATGCAGCAGCTCTTATTAGAAGTTTAGAATTTACAGACTCCAGGTTGTTGCCAAGCTCTGCCCCTTAGAGAGCAGTGGCAGAGTGTGTTTACAACAATAATTCATTACTAATACATAAAACAAAGTTGAGACAAACATAAAAACAACAGGTTTTGGACTGCACCCAGGACCAGACATCTGCTGAGTTAGCTGAACTGTATTTGAACCAGAAATATGTTGACAGTCTGTTTTGTGTGTGTGTTTTTTTTTTGTTTTTTTTACTATTTCATTATATTTAAATATTAGTACATATAGCTATTAGCTGGGCTAAGATATCATCACTCAAACTACATATTGCACACTTTATATGTGCTCATAAAATTCCTCGCGTACTAAAATAAAAGTTTCTAATAAACTCAATCAAATAATTGTTACAACATAATAGTGTCTAGAACAAAGAAATTTCTGCAACTCCGAAACAGTGATTGTCTGCAGCCTGAGCTTTTGTTTTTCTCTTTGTACTTGTCAGACCTTACTATAATACACTGCCCATTCCTTTTTCTCCACTTCATGGGTGTGTCCCTTTGCAAACCCATTTACTGCTCCGTTGATGTTTCCATTCAGTTTGCCATTGTTTATGCCATCTATTTGGTCCTTTCTCAGAGCCAGCTCAGGCTTACAGGTGTGCCAGTTCCACAAAACCTTGTTCATGTCATTCTGGGCCCTGATACCCAGAAGCTTTTCTTCGTCGCTTTTCTTGTCCTCGCCTTCGTCGTCGCTCCCGTCCCTGCTGGAGCGTCGGTGATGGAAGTTTTGCATCTCTCCGCTGATGTTCTCGAAGTACTGGTGGATGCAAACTTTGGCAAAGCTCTTGGCGTGCTCCTTGCAGGTCTCATCGAACAGCTTGCGCTCGATGTCAATGTAATGAGACCAGTACTTGGTTTTGAGGAAGGCGGCCTGGGTGAAGCATGGTCGAATAGCTCGGATCAGGAAGGCAGTGAAGGTCATCATGAGCAAAAACATCCATCCACATGCCTATGAAACACAGACATTATTAAATTCATAAATGTAGCAAAATAATCACCATTCTGAGCACTTAAAATATGAGCACAATTTCTATATTGGACTTAAACGCCTTGGACAATTGTTGACTTGTTGTTCATCTTGACTCCTTCAGGTCTCTTTGTTATTGCAGATACTGAAGACAGCTGAGGTCATACTGTCAGATGAGATGGAGAAAGCATATATAGCAGCTTCTTGACAGTTTCACAGCTCATTAACAGAATCTGTATATCAACAGACTTTCTAGAGACGTGTTACTTTTAAACCTGTATAATTGCCCCTCAGCTGATCAAAGACCTAAATAACAGTGTGGGTGTTTTTGAAAGGACTGGAAGAGGCCCCAGTTCCATGAATAATAAATCTGGTGCCTTATCTATGCCTCTAATAAGCGAACCAGGAAAGGTTCAGTGAGCTCAAAGTATGAAGTGAATTATAGTCTGGCAGGGAGATTTAAGTTAACTCAAGTCTTTGAGTAATAAAGCAGGAAAACTAAAATTAGCTTTACTTGAGACGATGTTAAAATAGTTCAGTGAAATGACAACCAGGGCTGCAGCCACGATTTGAGAGATACTGTGGTCACAAGCACCCACAAAGCTCTCCCTTTGACAAAATCCAGACCAGACACCAAAAAGTCTGGTAACAATTTCCATTATCTGGAGTATTTATATTTATTTAACTACACAGTTACATATTCTGTAAATTTGAGGGTCTAAATCCTGTTTGAACTTAGGGGTAAACAGTAAATTCTCTTTCCTTCATTCAGGTATAAATTTGGTTGGCTTGTACCCAAATTAAAATATAATCTGTCTAACAGTCAGTTACATGTTGATCATTTGTGTGCTTTTAATTAAATAGTGGACAAAGGTGTCAAAAACCGGTATATTAACACACAAAACTGTTAAAACCTGGGTATTAACACATAAAACTGCCAAAAACCTGGATATTAATGCACAAAATTATAAAAACCTGGATAATCACTCACAAAACTGTTAAAAACCTGGATAGTAATGCACAAAAATATTACAAAAACCTGGATAAT
>NW_007578019.1:153009-183698 GCF_000690725.1 Stegastes partitus
ACTCACAAAACTGTTAAAAACCTGGATATTAACACATAAAACTGCCAAAAATCTGGATATTAATGCATGAAACTAGTAAAGATGTGCATATTTACACACAAAACTTTTAAAACCCTGGATATTACCAAACTGTAAAAAACGTGTATATTAATGCACAAGAACATATATTAATCAGCCACAACAATAAAACCGCTGAGATTAAGAACAGCTCTACACTACAATTCAATTCAATAATCTGCTGGGAAACCTTGGATCCTGGCATTCATGTGGATGTGACTATGAAACCTACCACCTGCCTAAGCATAGCTGCAGACCAAGCACACCTCCCACATGGCAACAGCACTCCCAGATGGAAGCAGTCTCTTCCAGTAAGACAAATCACCCTACCACACTGCTAAAGTTGGTCACAAACAGCTCAAGGAACCTGACAAAGAGCTCAAGGGGTTGTTTCAACTCCCCAGATACCAATCTGATTGTGCAAACATGGGATGCGCTGGAACATGCCATGGAGCCCCCACCTCGCAGCCACAGGGCCCCAAGGATCTGCTAACACAATGCCAGTCCAACACCCCAAAGGGCACCCTCAGTGGTCCTTTCTCCATGCCCAATATTAAGGGAACCGAGACAATATTGGTTTTAATGTTTTGGCTGCTCAGTGCACATTAGTGTTGTCAGTCTTTTTGAATACATATGGGAAAACTACAGGTATTACTGATAACATTAACAGACACTTCTGTCTATTCTAACTGTCCCAGTAAGCCATGACAGCGAGCCAGCATGAACAACACCAAGAAACTATCCGTCTCACTTGTCTCTGGATTTGTCACAAGAAAACCATTCACAGAACAGTGGTGTGAAAAAAAGACCAGCCTACCTGTGATATACACTTGATGTATCGCGAAGCTGCCACTCTTAGTTCCTGATGCTCAAACAGGTCCTTGCATGGAATCCTCGCCAGCAGTTTTATCTTCTCTGTCTCTGACATCCCTTTAACAAGACTGGAATTCCCAAATCTGTCAATATCCAAGTTGATACTGAAGGCACAGAGGAAGCTCTTTCCATCCATGAGCGTGACAGACACCCACACTGCAGGTGCTATCAAAGATCTCTGTGTGATGGAACAGAACATGTAGCGCAGGATTGTTGGATCCTTCGTTCGTCTCCCCGTGGGTCTCCTCCACTCCTCGGCGAGCACTGACACATTATTGTTCAATACAAAGCCTAACAGGAAGAACCAAATAGGGGGAATAATAAGCAGTCCGATCCCGTAAGTGTAGTTGTATTCTGGCATGCAGGGGCAGCTGAACTCAAAGGCAGAGTACATCTGAGCACTAGCCAGTGCCATGATACCGCAGATCCCGTTCATAAAAGACTCCTGATTGGATTGGAGGAACTGGAACATCATACGAAACTTATCCATCTTGGGAGATTTGGTGGATTTTCAGCTCAGATGCAGTTAAATCTGTGAAACGTAATAGCAGGATGTTTAAACAGCAAAACAGTGAAAAAGTGGTGGAAAAGTTAACACAATATGTTAATTCTTGTGTCACTGTGTACATAAATTACTTAAGAACCGATGCAGGTTGATTATGGCACTTTCTGATAAGAACCTCTTCAAAAAGGGATATGTTAGTATTTATTTCATTAAGAGTGAATAAATGACTAACGTTTAAACATTGTTCATAAGCGCATAATAGGAGCAACGACTGCACTGCCAGATTGTGAAACATCTTTCTTGTTGTTGAGTTGTTATTAAAGCCCTTAACTGTGATTAATAAACATCGTAAACCATCAGATATGCCGTTATGTATGTTAGGAAACCATCACATTAGTAATAAATACATGGTAGTTGAGATGCTCTGTAGCACTTTACAGATGAGAGGCCCAGCAATCAAAGTTCTAAAAGCATTTTCTTATTAATGGCTATTACTGTTCTATAAAGCATTTGTAAATGATTTATTAACAGTTAAAAAGCCAAATATTTTAAGTGGTTTTATTAATACAGCACTACCAGATTCATATCATAGTGACCTTATTCTAAACCTGCTTTTACACAAAGTTAGGAATCTGTAGAAGTCAATCAGAAAGTAAAATCACACTCATTTACCTTTGTACTCAATCGTGGATGATCAGATGAAATCATATGGCAATGATGTCCATACTAAATAAACTATAGTTCTCTATGTACTGCACAAACATTGCAGCTGATCGACTCAAAGGCGCTTCTCGGACTCTCTGCTGATGTTCAAAGACGACCAAATCGTCTGTCATCATGCTCCTCCCTTCACAAGCATCTGTGTTTAGCGTAACTCAAAAGATTCTTATTCAAGCTACATTTTCTCAGAAGTAGACTTGTTGCAGGGCTCCAAAAATGCTTACGTAGTTCCCACTGTTTTACCACGGTTTAAATTAATATCTTTATTTGCTTAGATAAATGCATTGTGTAGTCGTGTTAATTTAAGGTATTGTTTGTGTGTTGTCACAACAATCCAGACATGCAAAACAAACTATTCAAATGTCTGTGGCTTTGGCTGGAAAATTTGCTTTTTGTGTAAGAGGTGAGGAGTGAACCGGTTTGCACTCGCTCAGTCAGAATCAAATCAATACAATAGCTTCATGCTATCAAAATATGAATATTATTAAATCTCTAAGTGGATTTCATATAGCCCTTTGAACACACCTGGACCCACTGAATGAAAGTAAGCTTGATAAACCAGTTTAGAAGCCCACAATAAGATAAAAGGCAGGGGCTTTACCCTCCTATTCATATAGTATTCATATAGTTTTAACAAAAGTATGCGGCCCATCACGTTATCTTTGTTGTCAGAGTGGAATATGTTAATCCTAAAACTGTCCAAACGACTCATCGTTACGCCTCAGCTGAGACTTCTGTGAAAGTGCAGTTAAAATGACAGGAAGCCTGTCAGCTTTTTTTCTTCTTCTGGGTATTGCACACTAAAGTGTCGCAGCAGAGCACATGGGCAGGGTTTGCAGGAAATAAGTCACAAACGACAATCTACGTCTAAAATAGGAAGAGACCAAAGAGCCTGTTAGCTGCTGTTCAAGGTTGTTCTCTTATTTCCTCATTTTTACCTATTCACACTTTACCGGAGCATTGCGTTATTCAGATTATCAATCACCTGTTTCGGTGCGTATTCTTCTTTTTCTACTTTAATTTTATGTACAATAAGTAAAGGTTTTTAATATTTAATGTGAGCATGAAAAGACATGAGTTGAGAAAATGTTTGTCTGCCATCTAGGAAGTCTGTTTATTCTCTGTGGCTGTGCATCATTGTGAAATTTGTCAGCTGGATTTCTGATTAACCATTTTTAAATACAAATGCCAGAATATTTACTCATTTAATTAATCACTAATGCATTTTTGAAATTGAATGTCGTTTAATCCATTCACAGACAGCACTGATGTTGCAAGAAACTCTGCTGCGAGTGTTTGTGGTAGCTCTGGGTCTCCTCATGTGTCCAAGGGACGACCATGTAGTTGAGGACTGGGATGACAGCATCGCAGTGGGGATGCAAAAGCATGAAGCAAGGCTGCTGAGAGAGGAAGAGAAATTGGACCAGGAAATGGCACCTGTCAGCGAGGAAATGACACATTCTGACAATGAAGGGCCTCAAGATGACATGAAAAACCTTCCAGAGGAAGAGAATCAGCCCAATCAACATGTCACCAAAAAAGATAAAACGTCAAATGTGACTGTCACCGACCAAGACTCAGAAGACAGCAGTGCTGATCACATATCCCCAGAGGAACAAACCGTAGCTAAATCTGATCCAAGTCTGCCACAAAAATATGACAGTGAACCTGAGACTGCTCTGAAGACTTTACAAGCCAGGGATGCCCAGACTGATAGCTCCTTTAGAGACCCAGACAGACCACAAGGGCAAAACAAAAAGCTTGAGGATAAGGAAACGTTCAAGTCCAAAGAAGAGGAAGCACCTCTTTCACGCATCCACACCAAGACATCAGAAAATGAAACTTCAAAGAACATCTTCGCTGAGTGGTGGAGGGATTCCCTTGGGTATATGTGGAAGATATTCTCCTTCATTTCCATGATCCGCATCTTTAAGAGGTATCTTAGCAGAAAGTCGCAAATCAAACAAAAGATGACCCCTACTTCCTCAGCGACATGCACTGCTGCTGAAGTGCGGCTACCTGAAGTCGGCACTTTGTGGCAGTTTTATGCTAAATGTGTTCAAGTTTCATCAGAGAAGAAGTGGAGGAAGGATGAGTTTTTGGAAGGATTTGGAAATGATCTGTTAGAAGCCATGAGAACCATCAGTGATAAAAATGGCGGTATGGTGATTGAAGATTTTGAGATATTGAACATGTCTGACATAATCATACCATTTAACCCACCAGAGCCATACAGGTTTCAGTATATCCTCTGGAACAACCAAACCAGTGACCCGTTGTCGGATATGCAGGTCTGTGGTCAAATAAAATTGTTGGAAAATAGGAATATCCAAAATGGCTGCCCCTGTCAGTCCTCTGATGCGGGTGATGACATGGTTTGTCTGCTGCATTGTGACAGCGAGAAAATAAAGACGAAACCAACAGATGCTTGTGATGGCCCTCTTTGCTCCAAGAACACTCCTTTCCTGTCAAAATCACAGGTGACCAGATGGTTTCAGGGCACCATCAAACAAGCATGGGCGCAGATTTCACACAAGTACGAGTTTGAGCTCAACATTCGCTACATCGACGCTCCGGGTACTCTGGCCATTCGATTCAGATCGGGGAAGAAGATCAACTTCACTATGAATCCTGTGCTTAGATTCAACAATGACGCCTATTTCTTCATTACACCTTGGTCCTCAAACGATTCGGACACTTTCTGGACTCTCTCACTGACTTCCTATGAAGACCATCTCCTAGAGCACCTCTCTAAACGCCTGCCTAAAAACTCCTGCCACATTCAAGTTCTTGAAATTGTACGTTTCCTCCTCAAGAGACAAACAGCGTTGTCAGGAAGTAGTGCTCTGAAGGACTGTCATTTCAAAACTGCACTAATGCATCTGCTTTTGACGAAAGACCCATCACAGTGGAAACCAAAGTGTGTGGATCTGAGACTACGAGACTTGCTGGCCTTCATGGAGAGGAGCCTTGAGAGGAAGCTGCTGAACCACATTCTTATCGGCAACCCGTTAACTGAGGTTATTGAACTGCCTGCTGAGTTCACCAAAGCAAAGCCGGTGAATCTCTTCCATCCCCTTGTGGTGCACAACTGCATATACAGACATGCTGTGATACATTTCCAGGAGATGCTTAAAAATGCTCAAATACTGATAGATGATTATGTTGTGAAGTGTACTCAAAGTGCCAACTGCTCCATTTAAGAAAAACAAAACAAAAAAAAAAGAAAACTTTGTTTAAATGGTAGTTTTTAATCTTCTCTTGAAAAGAATTCACACCACACAAGCAATTAAATTATGGTTCTTTTATGAAGCAATAGCACGTTGTGCAATAGAAGAATCCCAGAAAACAAGAAAATCATTTAAAAGCCTGATCATTTTAACATGGCAGCCTTACTGATCGCGGCTCCAGTCGTTTTCAAAGTCTGTAAGCTCTGCCAGGTCGGGGTCCTTCAAGCTGGATTCATCAGCATCAGAGGATTTAAACTGCGAGTCACCTTTCACATATTCATCCACACTGCTCAAGTCAACCTTCCAGGAGGGACTGGAGATGATGCTCCTGGCAGGTCCTGAAAAAGGAAATTTAAATTTCAAACCTTTATTACTTAAAAAATAAAATAAATAAATAAATAGTGCAGTACTTTTATGCCTTCAGATTCTGCAAGATCGTTTGGCTGTCAGACAATAACTTTAGATTTGCATCAGCACTGACCTCTTGAACTGACTCATAAGCCATTGTTTTATATAGACAGGGATTACAGTGACCTCCTCTTTTCATAATGTGTAAACAAAAAGGTTTAAAGTTACCCCTCTGCTGTCCTGCTGAGCATGTTGATTCACAACAGGCACACGTACAGTCATTACCAAAGAGCGCCTCCCACCTAGAAGTCAGAAATAGGGTTATCAGGTCAAAGGACAACTGAATTGTGACAGATTTGTTTTTGGCTGTTAAGCAACGTGTAGCATGCCACAAGAATCTTTACTGCAGGGTAGTTTCCACTCACTTTTTGGTACCGGAATTATAATTGCAAGCCTTTGAAGTCCGAGTTGGAGTATGTGGCCCCACAGAGAGCTCACAATGCATGTAGAGTTGCTGAAAGACATTTTATTTCAGTGTTAATATACAATTTCTGTTTTACAGCATGTGTCTTTTTAATATTGTATAATAATAGTACCTGCTGCGAGGTGGTGGAAGCAACGTTCTTGAAAATGAAGGCACCCACACTGAATTTCTGGACCATCTTCGAGTCAGCAGGGAGGAACTTGGACTGTAGCATCACCTTGCCATCAATCATGCAGCTGCAGTTAGAAGGATTATGCAGGTTTACTCCCAGCCAACAAGCTGAAGTTCATTTTAAATTCTGGAACAGTTTAGTTATTACCCGTAGTTGTCAATGATGGGATATTTAACATTTGAGTTAGGGTCTTGGGAGGGAGTCACAAAGCACTTGTTGATGTAAAGCCTCCCATTTCCAGAGCTTGGAGCACCGGCTACTCCACTGGCCTGAAAATACATCGGCTGTCCCAAGATGTAGGATTTAATTCCAGTGATTGCGTTCCCCGATGCTTCAGTGGGGTGAGAGAAGTCACAGGAGTTTAGTCAAAGAGGCACCGAGAAATGTTTCTGGAGCAGTTGGATTTTCTGAGCTTAAAGTAATTTTAAAAAATCTTTTATACATTTTATCACAGCTTTAAGACCTGAAGACAGACAGCTGCTGTGGAGGGACAATGTTTTGATGAACTAAAAACTTGTCTCCAACTTTGAATAAAACTGAAATGCAACTGTCCAATTTTTGTTAATGACGGATAATGAAGCTGAACAAATGTTTTTGTCCTACAAACTTTGTCATGTCTTGTTTTTGTTTCACATCCAGGATCCTTAAGGATCATTCCATCTGATTAGGAGGAGATTTTTAGAGCATAAAATAGACATTTAGAAAGATAATTTGGACATTTTTGCGCAATATCAAATGCCTTCTATGACATAAAAAAAAAAAAGCTGATAAAATGCGTCATATTAAAATGTTCTATGTTTTGTTTGGTATTATTGTGACATTCAACTACATGTGGTTCAGAAATTACTACTAGTTGACTTCTACATTATTAACAGTTTTGTTTTGAAAAAAAGAGGGGGGGCAAATGACAAATTAAACTTTTTTGCAAATTTCAGATCACCCATGATTATTATTTAAATCTACTTGTGTAATATTGCAGATTCTGAATCAAGTGACATGACAATTTAAATGTGCATTTAAATCAGTAGTAATTGGGGGGGGAAAAAATAAAAAGTTGGAAAAAAATGCCAAGTGTATCAGCAAAAATCTAATATTTTGTAACACTAATTTATATTATCCAATATTCAGTGTTTTCCATATTTCTAGCCATGTTCAGTCTATAAAACCTTTCAACTTAAGACAATGCAGCTACTGCCCATTTATTGGAGCATTTAAATCCTCACTTTAGCAACACCAATGTGTAGAAATGAGTCAAATCACATCTGAAAGTCATACCGTCTTGTGGGGTGAGGACGAAGGTGCTTTTTGGTTGGAGTGCTCTGAACACTGTGCCTCCCTGTAGTTTGGGATGGAAGCCAATTTTGTAAGAGTAAAACAGCCTGGAACAGTCAAATGGAAAACACACTAATATTAGACAAGTTTGACTCAACATTAAGCACATGGAGGTGAATAGAAACATGTTGTAACCTCAGTGTAAAACTCAACATAAAAAGTCTTACCTGGGGAATTTACACTGCAGAGGAATGTCAAAAGGCATTTCCCTTAGAACCACACTGGTTGGCTTGTAGCTGAGCACGTTGCTGATGGACAAATAATCCACGTTGCGCTGGAATGCAAACATCTCTGGGTGGGTTTTGGTTTGTTAAAGACAGAACAAATGTACTGAAAATAAGGAAAACGTTACCAACCTCTTTCTTGAATCCACAGTTACTTTTCAGAAGGTACAGAAGGTAGTAGTACTTGCCTTTTGCTTGATTTACCGGACAAGTACCTAATTTCAAATATTTGTATGCATCCCGAGACTTAAAGATCTCTCGATTTATTCTTACGTACATTCTGTCAACATGGCAGAGGATTTCAACCAACTTTCGTTTATCTAGTTCCTCAGTTAGAGAAATAGTGGGAGGATCACCGAGTAACATTTTCCTGGCCCATTCGGGAAGGGGTCTGGCACCCTTTTGTGGCTTGAAATCCTCTTTCCTATCATTGGCATACGGGACCCTGAGGTACTCATACTTATATGCTCCTGGCAGTGAAGCTACATCAACTGATGCACTCCTCCCGAGTTTGGATTTCAGTGCAGGAGCTTCTGTTTTTTCTTCACCCATTACTGTCGCACTTCTCTCCCACTCTAATTCAGGATCTTGCAGAAACACACCGTTACCAGCTCTATTTCTGAACTGAGAACTAGACACAGAGCAGAACAGCAGGAATAAAAGCCCAGTGTGCATCAGCCCCATTTTTTTTCCCCCTCCAGTACCTGCCTCCCACTGCTGATCCTGCACCTAAGCAAGTTGAGGATGACACCAGGGTTTCACCTGGCTCTTGTATTCTGCAATCATGAGAGAATTCCCACAGCTGTCACAAATGGTAATCAGGGACAACCAATGAGAGGTGACCAATAATAATCACCTTTCTGACTTCCATAGTGGGTTTGTAAAGTATATTATAATGACCCTCATAGACTTAACTGAAGCAACAGCTGTAGTGCTTGAGTGTGTGAAAATCACGAGGCCTGAAAACAGTATATAAAGGAGGACTGGAATACAGTTTCATATCAGCACACATTGCCTGGAACACGTCCTATTTAAAAGCAATAATTTAAAAAATTGATTTGAATGCAGGGCTGCAAGGTGGCACAGTTGGTAGCACTGTTGCCTCGCAGCAAGAAGGTCGCCGGTTTGCGTCCCGGGTTCTCTGGCTTCCTCCCACAAGGTCCAAAAATATGTTGAGGTTAATTGGTGATTCTAAATTGTCCGAAGGTGTGAATGTGCTTGGTTGTCTGTCCAGGGTGTCCCCTGCCTTTGCCCTAAATCAGCTGGGATAGGCTCCAGGTCCCCCCCAGAAAGGAGCTTGATGAGCTGCTCTGTCTTTGTGGCATCACAGTGTTTAGGCATTATATCGAATTACAAAAATTCAGGATTTCAATATAAAAAATTCTGTCCATTTGTGATGATAATTTACAGCCACTTATGGTACAATAACTTGAGTTTCCTTTGTGACATAGCTATTCTCTTTTCCCACATTTTGGTAGATACTTTAAGAGAGGTCATGTCGTGTAAAACATTTTGACTTTAGTAAACAGACCAGACTTTCAAAGTGTAGCTGTGCTTCTCCTGAGCTATGAAATCCCAATAAAACTAAAGTGATAAGGTGTAAAGGGCATGGATATCTTATTAAAAAAGTCTAAATGGTTCCCAAAGCAGATTCATCACATGCACCTATGCATTTGTATATATAAAAATATATTTCATGTAATTGCCATAATCAAGATCAATCAAATTTAAAAGGGAGATTTAGAATTTAATCTGTGCAGGTTATCGGTCAGTTAGCTCATCAGAATTCTCGAGCTTCAGCAAAAAGTCCAGCTGCCTTAAATTTCAGAAAATGTAAATATTGAAAAACTTGAATAGCAAAAAAAAAGAATATTAAAAAATAAATATGGCATCAACAATAACTATATTTTTGACTCTCATTGTGTGAAATAAAATGTTAATAATGTTTTTTTAAACCGTGCTGGGATGTTACGCTGTAATGACGTCACTACCAGGAAGTTCCAACACCGTACACTTGGAAATACGCTGTGCTCGGAAGCTCAATATCCCTCGTTGGTGTTTTGTTCACAAACTAAATGAAACTGTCGTATTCGGTCCGGTAGAGTATTATACTTTGGGTAGGAATAAACAACACTTTTTGTTTACTTTGTACCTCCGCTTTGTGCGAGAATGCACTACTGTCGTTTATGTTAGCTGGCTAGCTAACAAGCCAGCTAGCAGCCAAGGTTGTTTTGATTATTAATGTGAAAATTAACGCTATATCGACGGTGTCTAGACTCAGTGTTTGCCGCCTAAATACAAAGTGTTTTTTCCATTACGCCCAGTATAATAAGGAATTTTACTTGTGTCGGATTCCACGGGGTAAACGACAATAGTGTACGTAAATCGTGGGTAGTGCACCAGTTAACTGGTTAGCTAACGTCAAACGGCGCTCGACTAGCTTTCGTTACCTCTCGTAGGGACCGTCTAGTTTGTCCTTTACCCCGAGCAGTAGACGTCTGACGAGCTTAAAAAGCTCTCTTTGAATCGGAACCAATGCGTGGGATGATGGGAACTCAGAGTAGTCCTGTCAAGAGTTACGATTATCTCCTGAAATTTCTTCTGGTGGGAGACAGCGATGTCGGGAAGGGCGAAATCTTAGACAGTTTGCAGGACGGATCAGTGGAATCTCCTTATGCCTACAGCAGTGGTCAGTATGTCTATTTCTGCTCACAGATTAATTTAAAGCCTAGAATGGCGAGCACGAACTCACTTTACATGGATTGTGTGTGATCTTAGGGATTGATTACAAGACCACCACAATTCTGCTGGACGGGAGAAGAGTGAAATTGGAGTTATGGTAAGCTTTTACAGCAGCAAAGAATAAACAAGTCTTTAGTGGTTACAGTAATGAACAAACCTGTAGCATTTTGGTATATTTACATGCTTGTGTGTATTCAACAGGGACACATCAGGACAAGGCAGATTCTGCACTATCTTCAGATCTTACTCTCGGGGAGCACAGGTGACTTGTAAAACAGTTTAAGCCCCTTTCAGACATGCGCTCCTCTTCATTAATTTGACAGCAGCTGAAAGGGTCGGCCACATGTCTGGTCACTTTTCCGATAAAGTTGCGATGGCAGTCTTCTAGGTGTATATCTCTGTATCACTTTCAATATGGCCTTAACTGCATACAGTTACAATGCCAGATAGGCATGCAAATGTGACTGTACTTAAGGCTATGCAAAGTGATTTAAGGAAGGCTTTATCCACATTTTAGCACTAATATTAGTCCAAAAACTTCACAGAGAGCAAGAGGCAATGCCAAAATCACTAAATGTCCTTCTCGTTCACTTTGCTCTACAATAGCACATCTGTCACAAATTGAATTTACCCTAAACTTCAAACTTTGCAGCGATAATGACACTCACCATTAATGAATGTAATCTGGGTTTCATCAAAACGTTTTCAGGGGCTTAAAGTTTAGTTTTCAGCTTCCAGCTGTTTGTAAGGGTCTTTCCTCTGAGTTTTATTACATATCTGTAGCGTCACACAGCTATATAGCATAGCACAGAATACCATGTCTTTACCAGACTCATGATGCTAGCAGTGTCACGTATCCCAGGTCTGAAAAGAACTTATGTGTATTTTTCATGTGTTATGGAACGCTTTATTCATGTTAGCATGTTCCACAGGGCATCCTGCTTGTGTATGACATCACTAATGGCTGGTCTTTTGATGGCATTGACCGCTGGATCCGGGAAATAGATGAGGTAATCTCCTTTAACCTTTTGAAATATAAGAAACACATGTAGATGCGGGTATATCCTGTGCCGCTGCTTGAGAAAGGTCATTATCTATTTCTAGCTCTGGTATAGAGTCTGTACACTAAAGAGTTGGCATAGCATTTCAAAGAGACACACTGGAACTTGGTAACCTGATATTACAGCAATATTATGTTGTTTCCATCAGCATGCCCCAGGTGTGCCCAGGATCCTCGTGGGAAACCGGCTTCACCTGGCTTTCAAGCGGCAGGTGCCAACGGAGCAGGCGAGGGCGTATGCAGAAAGGAACAGCATGACGTTCTTTGAGGTCAGTCCGCTGTGCAACTTCAACGTCATCGAGTCCTTCACAGAGCTTTCACGCATTGTGCTGATGAGGCACGGGATGGAGAAATTCTGGAGGCCCAACAGAGGTGAGCCAGTTAATAATTTTTTTCCCCCTAGGGATTCTGTCACGTAATTAATATGTTTTTTTTTCTGTTGTCACAAAAAGGTCCATTGTCACAAATGACAAAAACTTTTGGCAGAAGGATTCAGTTTTATTTGATATAGATTTTATTTCAAATAAACTTTCTCAGCTATATATTTGCACAGGCTGACACAGCCATGGCAAATACGATTAGATTAATCATGCAGCACTAATATACACTTCTGAAATTCCTCCTCACACCCAGTGCAGATATTCATGGAATTGACATTCATATGTACTCTTTAAAACATTTCAGAAATAGAATTCAAAGGCATTGTGAATTCAGAGTTAGCCTGGACAATGCCCAGTTGCAGTAACAGTTTTCACTGGTACTCTTACTACAAGCAGTGTGACATGTATATGGGCTGTTTATTTACAATTTCATGATACTTCACAGGACCAATTTCTAAAATGCACACCCTAGAAATCTAACTTTACCTGTTCTCTCAGTAGTAAGTAAAAGTTCCAACTTAGAAAGTTGGAGCTTATTTAACTAATTGGTTGAATATTAACTCACTGTCAACACTGTTTGGTTGAACAGCTTAACTTGTCTTTAAGGTGTGATATGTTTTCTCTTACCAAACAAAATACTATAAAATGTAGGAATATATGAAAACAACACAAATATGTTGTTTGCTATATGAAGGAATACATATTTGGAAAGCTGTGTTAATTAAATCAGTATTTTAGATATCTTCCAACAGATCAACAGGTGTTTAAATGTGTGTTATTCAGAGAGCTTGATAAGACACTGAAAAAAGGAGTGAAAAATGTATTAGGTTAACAAAACAAAGCTGAAATATTATTTAACAACATTAAACAAAAACAAAAGTCATAGTGCAAACTGTAAAAAGGAACTTGCTGTGCTGTAAATGTTTGTCTGCCAGCTTCCACCAGCTTGTTTATTGTACTTTACAGGAACAGTGAAAATATGTATTGAAGTACTGGGAATGTCTCATAATTTCACATCCATTTTTTAATTTTTTTTTGTTCCACAGTCTTCAGCCTCCAAGATCTGTGCTGCCGTTCGATCGTCTCCTGCACCCCAGTGCACCTCATCGACAAACTGCCCCTCCCTGTGGCCATCAAGTCCCACCTCAAGTCTTTCTCCATGGCCAATGGCATGAATGCAGTCATGATGCACGGACGCTCTTATTCGGTGGCCAACAGCGCAGTGTCAGGTGGCGGCAGCGGTGGTAGCAAAGCCAACAGTCTCAAACGCTCAAAGTCCTTCAGGCCTCCACAGAGTCCTCCAAAGAACTCCTCGTCGTCCTCAAAGGGGAACTGTAAGATATCATAGTGAAGGAGTGGACTAATGGTTGCCTCCATTGGGCCAGTATTAAAAGTGTTGTTGCTCCAAGAGGTCACGAGATCAGAGACGAGAGCTGCCAGCAATCTTCATCTGGGACAGATATAGCTGTGAACTTACCTTGACCTTTGGAAACTGACTGGGCAGGTTGGATTGGTTTCTGTTCTCTTTGCACTTGCTGGTGCCATCTTGTGGATGTTTGTTTACCTGTACTCTTTACTACAGAGGCTCACTGTGATCAAGTAGAACAAGGTTTCCCTGGGACCAACAGATGTGAATCAAGAATTATCACTCACCTGTCAACACTACAAACGAGTGGAGGAACAATAACTAGCTTTTATTTGGAAGAGGATTGGTAATTGGTATTTAAAGCTGGACTTAAAGTTGTAAATATCCTTTATGTGCTGTTGTTTTGGTCTGTGTTTGGTGAACGTCTTGAGAAGGAGATTCTTGTTTTTGTGTTGGATGTTTTGGGAGACCTGCTTTGATATGTCTTGACACATTTTGTCTAAAACTCTCTTTGCAACCTCCAGGGTGCTGAGCTACTTGTTCAAAACTTAAATTAAGTTTTAAATAAGCCTGGCTTAAATTGAATGCCATGAGAAGAGTGAGTATAGTTTCCCAGATGGGGCAGAACTGAAGACAAATTCAGGAGTTATTCATTTAAAAACATTTTCACCTTGGCGCTATTTAATCTGTGAAGCTGTCCAGAAGAGTCAAGCCAAGTTGACTTGTTTGCAAGACTTCCTGCAGTGCCCCTAAATATTAGCCCAAATGAATTCACCCTCCATCTCTGTCATTCATTGGTTTGGACATCAGTTGTCTTATTCTGACCTTTTTATTCCTCTAAAGCCAATCTTTATTGTATCACCACTTTAACCGGTTAATACCATGAACAGCATGATAATCTGTAAAAACTCCTGGGGAAAATGAAACAATTTCCTGGGGCTGATGAGAAAATCTTGTACAAACATGTGTACAGATCATTTACTCATTCTTGGTGTTTTTTGCCTTCACAAAATTCTGTGTATGAATTCACAAAACTCACAGGACATCGGTGAGAGGAATATTTTAAATGGGTTGCTTTTTTGGGGGGATATTTTATGTACATGCTATGTATTTATGAATGTAAAACGATACTCATCTGCTACTTCTCTGTGGCCATGTGGTAAAATGTGAGATTGTAAGAATTGGAGGTGGAAAGCTATCGGGTACATATACTTCTGTAGTAATTTCACTCAGCATTGCTGCTTGTTTGAGTATTTGTACTTTTGCTGCTTAAGTTAATTCTTATCCTCCAGCCTTTAAAAAAAAAAAGTATGTATAATAGGAGGGCTTACAGTGGGTGTTTACATTGGAAGAAGCATTTTGGACACAATGCAAGAGCCATGTAATGACAAAATGAAGACTTCAGAATGGAGTATTTTAATCAAAAATGATATTTTCTTTTAATAATTGAACAATTGATACAAATGTGTTTATTCTGGTATAGATTCTCATTTTGGTGCCACCTCTGATGAACGTGCTAAATTCCTACTTTTCTAGTGTCATGGTTACATGTTTGTATTAAGATCATGTGGGGCTTAAAAGAAATTGGTGCATGTTTCCATTACGCCTGTTTATTGTGGTGTATTGAGACCAGAATTCTTGAATGAACATTTAAAGCACTATATGGAACCGTTTGATTGGTACTATCAGAGCTGTGTGTCTCAAGGTTTGGCATAAATGATCATTTTATCTCCATTCTAAACAGTCATCCTTCGAAATAAAGGGTAAAACTCCAAAATTGATTTGTTTGAATTTGTTTTCGCCGTTTTGTGTAGCCATATTAGAATATTTTCTCATATAAGCATTTATCAAAGTCTTTGTGGGAGTTATTTTTTTTTTTTTTAACTCCCTTTGTCCGGGGTCCGGGGCCGCCGGTGCTCGGGTGTAATAAAGCCGGGGGGGGGGGCTGAATTGATTATCTGCTCTCTCGGTATTGGCCAGTTTTTGGATAACACCGCCGCAGCGCATGAATGCAGCGCGGTCAGAAGTCACCCAAAGGTTGCAGGGTCACTTCCAATGAAAGGATGAGGGGAGCTGCTTCTCATCGCCCTCTGAGCCTCTGAGCTGAGCCCACGGGACAAAGATGAGTCGCACACTGTTGAAAATGTGGCGTTTTACGTCTTCCCACCTGACCGCGGCATCTCTGAGGTCCTCGTGAATGAGGGACGCTGGTAAATTGACCCACGTCTAGACAAGCAGGACGTAAACAACATGTTTTGCGAGACATGATGCGACACGCCCCGTGTTTGGCTTTTCGCTTTGAGCCTTAAGACAACTTTTGCATTTTCGCTCCTTTGGATTTGCGGGAAAAAAAATAAAAAAAATACAAGCGTCTTAATAGATCTGTGCGTAAACCACATGGAAGTATCCAGTCACAACCTAAAGTGGAACTAAAACCAGCAGCTCTTAGCAACAAAACAAGTCATTACCTTATTTATGAATGACACCTCTATAAATTCTGTCTGGACGCATTTAACATTGGATTTCTCACCGGAATGCGTGGCTCCGTGGGCACCGTTGTTGAGACAGCTTGCAAGCACGACCGCAGCGTTTGCTTTGATGTTTTTACAATGTTTGTCCAGTTGCTTAGCGCATGGTGCTGCTTCATAAAAGTTTCAGACACTGGACGACCACGGGGGCGGTCAGAGGGGTTGCCCTTTCCACCTCCATTCACACTCTGAAAGGCTGATGTTGCGTCTTTCTCTCTCATTGTGCGGTTTCGTTCGCTTATTTCGCTGGTTCGGCTGTCGATTCGATTTTTTCCCCCCGCATTGTTGCACGACTTTTGAATATCAATACGAATAATTTAATGCAACCCACTGGGATTTCTTTACTCATTACAGGGATATATTTTGTTCACTAAATGTCCAGCGCACGGGAACTCGTCTGGATCGTTGGGAATACAAGTTTTCTCTTTGCGCGCAGCAAACTGAGTTTCATGATTACGCACAAAACGGATGGGCACATTTGAAAATCCACAATAGCCATCCTCCTTTTCTGGCGACGCAAAGGAGGAATGGAATTACCCAGCTGGCGACTCATACAAAAGAGCAACAATGCATAAAATCCCCCTGCAACACTTGGAGGATATAAAGGATACAAGTTGGCATAACGCACCCAATAAACTACTACCAGGATGGACACGTGCGTATTTGTTGATGCTCTTGGTTTGCGATTTACTCGAACTTTCTTTGTGTGCAAGTGTGGCAGGAGCCAAAGTTAAACACGATGGACTTTGTCCTAACAAGCTAAATTCCAATCTTTGGGTTGATGCGCAAAGCACCTGCGAGAGGGAATGCAACATAGACGAGGTGAGGCCATTCAAATATCTAAATCCGAAATGCACTTTACTTATTATTCAAATCAGTTTGTGTTTTCTTAATTGTAATTAGGCATTTTGACTGCTGCTTTATATATTCTGTGTTCAGGACTGTGCTGACTTTGAGAAATGCTGCACCAATGTGTGTGGCCTCAACAGCTGTGTTGCTGCTCGGTTCTCTGATGGCACTCCTGCTCAGCCAGATGGGCAGGGTGGAGAGAAGGGAGATGCCACCCCCGCCACTACAGCTACCTGTGAGGGCTTCATCTGCAGCCAGCAGGGAGCCACCTGTGACATCTGGGATGGACAGCCGGTCTGCAAGTGCCAGGACCGGTGTGAGAAAGAGCCCAACTTCACCTGTGCATCAGATGGCCTCACCTATTTCAACCGCTGCTACATGGACGCAGAGGCCTGCATCCGGGGGGTGAGTTTAACCGTGGTCCCCTGCCGCTTCTACCTCACCGGGCCTCACACCAGCCCGTTGCCTCAGGACACCACAGTTCACCCCACCCCGACATCCTCCCAAGAGGACCCCCTGCCCCCCACGCTGTACTCCAACCCGCACCACCAGTCCATCTACGTCGGAGGCACAATCAGCTTCCACTGTGACGTCATTGGAGTCCCCAGACCTGATGTGACTTGGGAGAAGCAGAGTGACCGGCGGGAGCGGCTGGTCATGAGACCAGACCAGATGTACGGCAACGTAGTCATCACCAACATTGGACAGCTTGTCATTTACAACGCCCAGGTGTGGGACACAGGTATCTACACCTGTATTGCACGGAATTCTGCTGGGGTTCTTCGTGCAGACTATCCGCTGTCCGTCATTCGCCGGGCTGATGATGATTTCTCTGAAGATCCAGAGATGCCCATGGGGCGGCCGTTCTCACCGGCAGACTGCCTGGCTGAAGTCGACCTGAGAGTGTGCAGCGCAGAGCGTCACGTTGACTGGTATTACGACAGCAAGCTGGGCTCCTGCATGACCTTCAGCAACGGCGGATGTGATGACAGCCGCAACCGATTCGAGACTTACGAGGAGTGCAAAGCCTCCTGCCAGAGAGAGGGGATGGGGATCTGCTCCCTGCCTGCTGTCCAGGGCCCCTGCAAAGCTTGGGAGGCTCGTTGGGCCTGGAATTCTGTAATGAAACAGTGCCAGGCTTTTGCATACGGTGGCTGTCATGGGAATGCCAACAGCTTCCATACCAAAAAGGAGTGTGAGGCAAACTGCCCACAGCCCAAAAGGAAACCTTGCAAGACCTGTAGAGTGAAGGGGAAAATGGTGCCCAGCTTATGCAGAAGTGACTTTGCTATTGTTGGCCGGCTGACAGAGCTGGTGGAGGATCTGGACTCTGGATTAGCCCGCTTCAGCTTGGAGGAGGTTCTGAGGGACGAAAAGATGGGCTTGACCTTCTTCAACACTAAACACCTCGAGGTGACTATCGCCAAGATAGACTGGAGCTGCCCCTGCCCCAACATCACCATGGAGGAAAACCCTCTGCTGGTGATGGGCACGGTGCAGGACGGCATGGCCATCATTCAGTCTGACAGCTATGTCAGAGCCATAACTGAACGCAGACTCAAAAAGCTGCGCGATGTTATGACTAAAAAGAACTGCGAGGCATCATAAAAGTTCAGAAACTTGTTGACCTGCAGAAGTACTGTGGTCATGTTTACAGCTCGAACTGAGGACAAGCATAAGAACTGCAACAAAAAAGCTGATATTTAAAACACAATACGTTAAATATTGCATGTAAATGAAGTTATGGCATCATTTGTATATATTCATTCCAACACAGGTTGTTCTACATTCCACATGTGTTGTGAGCCCATTTATGCTGAAATGCTGTTTTCAAAGAGGCTTAAATATAGATTTTTTTAATCGATCTTTTGATATGTAATGTGTACTTTTGTATTGTAAGATAGCAGGCAGAATAGCTGCTATACAAGATGACCATGTTGCAAAAAATCTAGGTTGTGCTACTACAGAAATAGACAGTCTACCACCTCTAGTTTATTTTGCTTTGGGCTCATTGCATGAGTTATTTACGTAGGTGCTTTGCACAGATTTTCTTTGTTTTATGTAATGTACATTATATTCTCTCTTAATTATGTCCCTCTGGAAAGCACTTCTGCTAAGTTAGTTTTAGGGAAATTTAAAAAAAAAAGAAAAAAAAAAAGGAAAAGAATAAGCGGTTGTCCTAAGGAAAATAGAGAACACAGGCCACACATCAGTAAGGCTTAAGAATTTTACTCAAGTGTGCAATACAGAAGAATATAGTGGATCATAGATTAGAGAATAACAGTTCAGATCAAATATATTAATCTAATGTCATTGTGTATTAGAATACAGAGAGAACATTATTCATTTCGAGTTTTTGAAAATCTGGCACTGTATCTGAGTTTTGCGTTTAAGTTAAGGCGCTTCGACCGTCCTGCTCCAAAACTGGTCTGCATCCAGGACTCTTCACACCAAACTCTCCTTCCTGAACAGAAGACATTTGTTGTTTGCTGGCATGTCCACCTACAAAAGAAAATGTAACATCAGCGAACCATTACACTCCAATAACTGCATTGTTTATGTTCACTTTGAGATAAAATATGTGTTGGATGATTAAATGAGGTGCTTGCTTACCATTTTCTCCAGGTATAAACCATTTCTTTGTGCCAAAGAGTTGAGGAGTGCGATATCCCTGAGTCCCCATTCTGGATTCCTGCAAGATAAAACGTCAACTTTTAAAATCCAATGGTTGGTTTTGTTTTGTTTGGTTCTGTTTTTTGTTTTTTTTAATTATGGGGCTGACAGAAATACATGAACTTTTTTTCTTTATATGCATTTTGTACTTAAAGGTTTTGGCTTCATATGGCATTAAGATATCATAAACCTTTTATGCAGAAAATGCAGTGTCAAGATGTAAGTACAATACATGGCTAAAAATGACAATAAGTAAGCTTAAATAAGACTAGAATAGAAGAAGTAATAAGTAATAGAGGCACTAATTCTGAGGTAGTAAAGTATTATCATGAAATTTTTCACATCAAAGAACACATGCTACTTTATGATGAAGGAAAAACCTTTTTATTTTCAAATAACTACAACCACTCAGCTCCTTTCAGACATTTAAAGCCTCTTCATTACACTATTAACTTCCACAAAGCATTAAAACGATCATAAAATACAGAGTACTTTACCTCTGCCGGAGGCTGTAGTCAAAGTCAATGTTGCTTTGAGGGCTGATCTGACCGTTCACTGAGTAGGGCTGACAACGACAACAAAACCTTATGCAGCTTCTGTTGTTATACTTCATTTTCAGATACGATAGTCGCATGTGGTGTGTGTATTTCTGACTCACCCCGTATGTCAGCAGAAGACCTTGCGGCTTCAACACGGCTCCGGCCCCTTTGAACAAACCCTGGAAGAAAACAACGAGGCACTAGCATCACATCACAGGCGGTGGGGGGGGGGGGGCAGAGGCAGCTACTGAAGCCTTTTTGTTCTCGGCCTCTTTTATAGATTGCAAGGCCTAAGGCAGATATTGTAAAGGGGCACCGCTTACAGTAATTGTCTGAGGAGTTATGTGTCAAAAGGGTTGTAGTGTAATTACACTGTGGGGGAGAACACACTGCATTATTTCTACTTTATGTAACTTAAACACCCAGAGCCAGTCAATTTATCAGTCAAAACAGCCAAACTAGGTCAATTTTTAAAAGGAGAACTGACTGAATATTTTTCTCATCACTGAAAAGTAGACTCTAAAGGCATTAAAGCACACTCTAGTCGAATCAAGACACTCAAAGGTTGTATTTCTACAGCCTTACTTTGTTGACTCTTCTACAATTATGCTATTATTAGAGTATGTTTAAGCCGTTACCTCTCTCCTGTAATGGCTACTTGTGGCGACAGTGAACTCAAACTAAAAGTAACAAATAGTTGCCTTTAAATAATGAATCAAACATTCAAAATATCTTGCTCCTAGCCTCCCTTTTAGAGATTTAAACAACGGTGTAAGGTGGAATCTGTGTATATAGGGTAGGTTTTTGAAAAAAGGAGGTTAGGGCCCCCAGGTAAAAATGTGACCTTTACTAGCAATTAGTTGATGGGTTGATTAAATAGGAATTTGTTTGGTAAACACAAAATAAACAAAAATAACAAAGGCCACCAATTAGATTTTCTCTCAGAGTCCCTCTGTTGAATAGAACCACATTAGATTGTAAAGCAGGTAGAAATAAGGTTTTAAAAATGTATCTTTGCGTATCAAAGTCATATATTTAATTTTTTTTCCCATGAAAATAATCCTTTCCTGTCTTTAAGTTGCTTCTATGTAACTCCACAGGGTTGCTCATCTTGCCCTGCTCGCTGCAGCTCAGCGCACCAGCTCACGTACCACTCTGCTCAAACACTGTAAAACTCATTTACGTCACACAATGAGAAGTTGCAATATTGTTGTAATTCAGGCAAATATGTGTGACCTGGAAACTGATTCCAAAGAGGAATAATAATATGCAAAACACCACCCCACAACTTGACGGGAATGGTTGATTTGGTTTGTTACATATGAAACCCAGGAAGCCTGAATCCATGTTTTTAGGACCGTCACAGGTACACTGCAGTCTTAAAGGGGAATGCGATAGCGTTGACTTCTTATTTTCAACATTCACGAGAGTTTATTTTTCACATACAGCATGTGCAGCGAAATGCAAAGTTCCACAAGGCTGCACAACAAGATAAAGACATGATATAAAACATTACAAAAAAAAAATCAAAAAGTCATACAATCATAAATAATAAAGAGGGAGAGAATGTGAAGCTAAAGTGTTGCAGCCATATGTGAGTGTGTTGATATGTTATGCATAAGCGCATGGGTGCGTGTGTGCTCATATACATATTTACACAGAGCCAGTGTGCTGTAGCTCAGAGATGAGATGCTGTGATGTAGATTTAAATAAACCTGAGGACAGAAGCTCTTCCTGAGTCTCTCTGTGTCTGCCTTGATTTTTAGCAGGCATCGACCAGAGCATAGCTGTGAAAACAGATGTGCTCAGATTATGTGTTCCAGCACATATAAAAAAAAAAAAACACCACATGAAAATACAACAAGGTATTTAACATTATACTGTGCTTTAGCACACTGACGATTTATCAAATTGCCACAAAAATCAGTTTTGGGTTAAATAAGACCAATCAGCACATTCTATGGCTCTATCAAAAAAAATAAAAAATAAAAATCTGCAATCCTACCTCTGTACAAGCAAAAGGAGAAATGTGAATCATGTTGATGTTGAGGACCAGGTCCAGGCTCTCTGGTTGGATCCCTCCCCAGTACTGATGAGGCAGAGAAGCATCCAGGTGGATGGGAGGCATCACATTGCTCAGCTGGTAGTGAGCTCTGTAGGCTTCTATACTGAGAATGGGAACAAAAGGTATTATTGTTAATGGAGATACGAGACAAAAAACCCCCAAAAACACTTGACCAGCACAGTGATGCCACACATCAGTAGTGCTACTAAGTGTAATAGTAACACAAAATCCATCCCTCTTATAAAATGGGAAATAATAGCAGAGTTACAGGGCCAGGTTTTGCATCAGGGGTCACTACGCAGAAATTAATAATTACCTTCAACATGAGAGTATATGGGCTATTTATAAGGTGCGATATGAATCTAAATAGCTGCCAACGGATACACACAACCTGCGTTTACCTGACCAGAGACTGTCGATCGTACTCAGAGGGCTGCCAGGTTATATTCCGCAGGGCCTGAGAGAAGTGTGTGACATGCTGCCCAGTACCGGAGGAGATCTCCAGAGCCAACAGGGGTCTCCCGGTGCTCACATTCTCCAGGAGCACCGCCAGGATGGGCTCCTTGTTCCTCTCCGCGGCGGCGGCGCTCAGCATCGTGCCAAACCCAAAGTATAACTGTCGAGTTATACGGTACAGCTTACGAAACCACTCCAGCAGCACCGTGTACCTTTACAGCAGACTGACTCACTCAAATCCACCCCCGAATGTTTTGGTTTTTGCCTGAAAATGGTCCATTTCCGCGTCAGACCACGTGACTCACCACGCAGCCAATAAGAACGCGGGGCGGGCCTGACTCCTGCACATGCGTTATAAAAGAACAACATGCAAATAAAAACCTACGTTTTACACAGAGGGCTTCTTTATTTAAGGGAAAATAGCATTCAGGTTCACACGGCATTTTTTGTTTTTTTTACAAGATATACACATTTTGTCACATATGAACATTATATCCCTCTTCAAGCTCGATTCAAATCTAATAGACACAGAACACAATGGAACAATAAGTTAAAAGTTCTGTATGGGTAACAGGAAGACATATCAGTAAAAATTAACAAAATATTTTGACGAGTGCAAATATACAGAACACGGGATTGTCCAAAGTAAAGGTAAATAGGTTTGACTCACAAGCACCAATACAAGTATTCATGGGCAAAGGAGGGCGTCTATCTGTAAATACTAAACATCATTTGTGCAAAATGAGAACGAGGAGGGAAAGATGACACTGTGAGTCTCTGGATGTATTGCTCAGGTATATTACACTGAAAAAGATGACAGAAAATAATCAGACAAAAAAACAAACAAACAAACAAAAACATTTTTATTGAAGACACCCTTTGATATATCTGTGGACTTAGAAGATCAGCGGAATACAGTGCAAACACATTAATTACAGTGATTTAAAATGTGTGCTTGATGAAAACTGCCACCTGCTGTCTATTATTGAGTGAACATAAGATGACATGATGGCAGTTTTCATGCAATTGTAAGCGGCTTGTCCTTCCCCTGCAGCCCATCTGCATGTTCTGCATTTTGACTCCGCTCGTCTTCCATGCCGAGCAGTGTTTGTGGTGTGTTTTCAGATTCTAGGCTCTCAAGATGACCGTTTTGCACAGGAGATGGATTCAGACAGGGAAAGGTCTGGTTGGTGTCGGCAAGGTCCAAACCAGCCGTGGTTGTAACCACGGTATCACTAAAGATTGTGTTTGAGAAGACAGAGTTAAAAGTGAATGAGGACCCAAAGAGCGACTCCTGCACAGGAGATTTGGGCTGATCTGTGGGAACAACTGCCGGGTCTCTTGGAGGTTTGACAGGAGGAACAGGCTCTGGCTCACTGTTCTTAGTTTCTGGTTTTAGATCTTGACTCGCTGTTTTCTCCTGATTATTGCTTTCTTCTGAAACCTGGACAGGGAGCTGGTCGGTCTTGACTGCCCCTTTGCAGTCACTGCTGACACTGGCGCGTCGGGATGAGCCCTCTGCTGTAGAAATGACACTGCTGGCACGAGGGAGAGTTTTGGGTGACTTACACCCTTTCAGCCGCCCTTCTTTCACCAGAGGGGTGGAGAAGCAGTTGAGGCAGCCGGACATGGAGGATGACTTACCTTGAACATATAACACTGTGATCGGTGAGCAAGCGGAAGCTCGGGTAGTTTCAGCTCTGCTATCACTCAATTTTGAACTCATTCCAGTGAGCCCTGGGTTTATTTTGCCTCCTGAATCTGACGAGCGACGTGTCACCTTCCCCCTTGGCTCCCTTCGGATGCTTTTTGTTCCCCTTGTGAGCCAGAAGTCCTGAGACAGCACGGGATCTCTCTGTTTCTGGACATCTGCACACTGACTGTTAGTGGGCATGGTGGAGGCTTTCCCCTTGTGCTGCTGCTGCTGCTGCTTTGTGTGGTGTTGGGGAGTGGAGGTATCACTGGGTGCTTGGAAGGAAGAGCGGCGTGATGGAGGCTGCTGAACAGGGCTGCTGCCGTTTGACCACGGCTCGTTCTCCATGCTCAGGCTGAACTCGCCGCTGCTCTCACTTTGGGCTCGACTCTGGATCCCATTCAGCCCTGCAAAAAGATTATATTGGTTCAATAAAGAGCTACGATATAATACACACACACAAATAACATCATGAGAAGTCTGTCAGCTGTGTGATATTCCCAATGGCCACCAGGGAGCAGCAGAGTAAAGTCTTCCCATTGGTTGCTGGCCTTGAAGATCAGCATACAGATTAATATGAAACAAGGTCATGATTGCGATTTGATGGATTTACTCTAATTCCTGAGCTGGTAATACATCTGTATGCTTGCTGAATCCTCTAAACGAGTATCCAGAGACTTGTACCGTGATGCTGCTGCTCGTCATTGTCCTCAAATCCAGATGGTGCTCTGTTGTCATTCGAATCCTTGTCTGTGGGGAATAAAACGAGAAATCACTGAGCGGTTGTAAGTGACACTTTTCAACACTTGTAGCTTCTATGAGAGTGCTGTCATTGTTCTACTCTACGCTTTGTTCTAACATGTGACTAATGCAGATGATATGAAACAAAACAGTGGTTCATGGATGCCTCTATACCTGCCACCCACTGCTCAGAAACAACTGGAGCAGTACCAGTGTCGATGCTGTCGAGATGGCCAGATGGTACAGTGGTGGGATGATGAAGGTGGAGGATGGACAACATGGAAGTGGTGAGGGATGAGGTCAGTGGGTCCTTCCTGCCCTCCTCCATATCACCCTCTGACCCTTCCAGCTGTTCTGAGCTGTCGGCCTGCCGGTTCGTCTCAAATTGGGCCGAGGGAAAGGATAAGCTGCTCAATGCTACGTTAGTAGACGAAGCAATGGAAGGAGTTGGAAGTGGATGAGGGAAAGGGATAGAGGGGTGAAATGGTCGTGGAGATTGTAAGAATTTTTTAAAAATGTATTTTTTTTTTCCTGTAATGTGGTCAACGTGGAGACAGCACAAAAATACTACATGATGCTCTGAAACACACTTCATCTGGTTTCTGGCAAAACTGGTGCAGCACTAGTGTCTTCCTGCAATGCAGCATTTCTTTGACCCCCATTGTTCCAATAAAAGACCCCAAACTGTTTTAAATATAGCCACTCTATTAGATGTGCTAGAAAGGGATGCTGAAACAGTCTGTGATATCATAATTATTAGGTTAGTGTGGTGAAATGAGGTTAGCATGGATGGACACATTGCTAACATATGACCATTAATTTTAAACCCTGCTGGCTACAAAGATTTATAATCAAGCAACGTTCGTAGCTACGTTAGCATTATGCATAATGTACATAATGTAAAAAAGAAGTACTGATAGAATTATTAAGGCAGAAGTGGGAGAAAAGGCGACAGTTGAGATGAGACTGGACGCCGAACCACAGTGTTTCTTACACATGGAACGACGGAAGAGGGACTTGACTTTGTCTCTGTCCTTCAGTCTGTTCCTCATACGGGGAAACATTTTCAGAGTGGCTTTTTAACATCAAGTGCGACCACGTGGGAGGTTGACAGAGGAGACGGGAGGGAGGGAGGGAGGGGATGGATGCAGCAGAGGGAGAGGGAAGTAAGGGCGGAGAGAGGTAGGAGGAGAAGGAAAAGACAAGGGAAAGAAGGGAACCAAGGGTGATGAATAAATACATAAAGACAAGAGAAAGACACAGGGGAGACATACTCAGGATTGTTGAAGAAAGTTCACACACCTCATGCATCAGGAATAATGACACTTTGGACATGATACACACAACATATGCTTGATTTTTAACATGCCGAACTGGCTTCTGCATGACTAAAATCTCTTTCTTTGCATGTAAGCTTGAGGTAATAAGAAAACTTCACAAAAGGAGAATTTTCTCTTGCAGTCATGCACATTTCAAGCAATGGCTAATATTGTTTTCTGTCCAGGATTCATTATGTGAAGGTCGTGTATTATGGATATGATCAAACAGACAAGGGCACATGTGGTGAAATAGATTTACTTTAAAAAGAGTTGTTGCATCTCAAAATGCTGCAATAGTGTATGTGTGTGTTTTTTTGTTTTTTTCCATATTTTTGGACAGATGATTGTCCTTCAAATGAAGCTTCAGGTATCGATGAAGCTTCCCCTGTGCCTCTCTGTGCACTGGCTGCCAGCTGGACCTCACATGAACTCTCTCCGGCCTGCTCTGTACGCTCTGCCTCTGATGATGCTCTAGTGAATCTGAGAAGGTCATACTCACTGCTGTTACGCCGGGGTGAGATGGCATCACCTGCTGAGGTGGAGGCTGAGCCTCCGGAGCCATCTGAGCTGATGAAGGAGCTGTTGTCGTGAGACGAGAGGTGAGCCTCTGCAAGGCCTGAGTGTGTGGGGGTGGGCGGGCGCTCGCGTCCATGCTCTCTGCTGCTGGATTTCATCAGCTTCTTTAGCTTCAGAGTTATCCAGTTGCCACGTCTGTGGAAGAGCAGATATACAAGAGAAGTGACAAACCATACAGATGTAAGACATACAGGAGGGTGGGCTGGTCTGCAGAATGCAAGTATTGGGCAAAAGGGAACCAAAAATATCAATGTTCAGATTAAACAATAGACACTTAAAGCTGCTATTGTCAATATTATGTTAACAATGGACTACTTTACATTAAAAATGACTGTGTGCTACTCGTAGTGACAAATAGAGAACTATTAAGCAGTATGGCAATTCGTCTACATTTTACGGAATGTTTTATCCTGTTCCAGCTCCTTGTTTTGGTTTTATGTCCTCAAACATTACTGTTTTGGCAAACTCTCTTGGGTACATCTGGCAAGTGTTCTCATGGGAAAAGCTCTAAAAACCAAACTGCTCAATGCCAAACAGCAGGGAGATAAAATTAGCGACAAGTTGGCCCAAAAGAAGTTGGTGGAGACAAAACAAACCTAGAATGAATAGTGCTGTTGGTCCGTACCAGTTGATTTGTGGAAAAAACAAACAAACAAAAAAACCAAACAAAAAAAACCCAGCTGTTTGCTCACAATTTTAACTTTTTAACTTGAAAATGAATGATATATCAGTGTTTTGTGAGAGTTTGTTTGTGAAAAATATCAGTTGATGTGGTTTAAACAGGCTGGCTGCTAACCTGTTAACACATGCTCTGCTATTCAGACATTAGGAAGTCTGTATCTGTGTTTCTGACTGCACTGTGAATATTTCTTTTAACAAAAAACAGGAACTGAAGTGTATGTGAATTTAAATAACATATATTGTGTCTCAACAGTGTAAATTAAAACTTGGAAACAAATAAGTATGAAAAAAGAGATGTATTAATTGTTCAGGCAACTTACCTGCGAGGAGGCGAGGGCTCATAAAACTTGTACTGGTCCATTATCTTTTCCTCCAGCTTCTCCTTCTGCCTCCTCAAATCATTAAGCTTGTCACTGAGGCAGAAAGAGGCAGACAGCAATGATTAATAGATACATTATAATTAAAAGTTTGAGCACACTGTTGACTACTGTGGTATTTTTGGACTCCTAAACAGCATAAATCTTTAAACAGTGTTGCTTGTAGGTATAAAATACTGAGCCTTTATGTGTTAGTTCATTCACATAACACTGTAATATGCTCTGAATCATCCGATTAGATTCAATATAACATTATCTGGTCACAATTTTTGCGCTTTGTGCTTACATATATTGTCGTTCCTCAACATGAAACAGATCCTTGCTCTCCATAGTCTGGTCCAACAGGGTCCGGTTCTGTAGCATCAAGGTCTCAATCTGGCCAAGTAGGTGACGATTCTCTTCCTCGAGATTTCCCTTCAACTGGCTTAGCAACTAAGCATCACGTGGACAGGAAGGCATTATCACATATGTGTACAAATCTATGAACTCCAATCAGTTTTACAAGTATGAAAAAAAGGGGGGGACACACACACACGACCGATAGAATCAGCATACACAACATTTTTTAAAATCTGCTTCCATACTAGTCTTCTGTTTGCTCTGACTAAACTCAGCCTGCAGTTAAGCCCAGTTCAGTCCCTACGTTTTTACTAAGTGACTGATGGGTGCAGCTGAATCAGCCATGGCTTCACGATTAAGTGAGGAGCACAGAATATTTTTTATTTTCTTTTTCTTTTTTACAGAATCTGGTTACTGGGAATGGCTTTTTGTTTTAAGAAGATTCTGTATGTGATGTAGAATAAAGTAATTTTCAAGAACTACCCTAATTTTAACCTAAGATTTGGTTAATTTTTGGCTACGTTACAGATGATCAGTTCAAAGGCTGTTAAAACGTGAAAATCTGATAGTTCTTTCTGTGTTTCTGGCTTTGATAAATGGTGTCATTTGGTGATTTTGTAAAGATGACATGCCTTTCAAACACATTGGTGCATTTTGAGATTAGAGGGTTAAAAACACACACTGACATGCAATTATGAAAATAAAAATCTGCATTATTATACATCACTAATTCTGTGTATCCATCATAGAGTTAGTGCTGAAGATAATAACTGCAATAATATTAATATAATATTTTAGGAATTAACACCAAACCATTTAAACATTCTGGAAGTACAAACCTCACACTGGTTGGTGAGTTTTGTGGAGGCGATGTCCAGCTGCTGAAACTCCTTTTTGAGCTTGGAAAAGTCTGCTTCCAGCCAGGTGTGCTCCAGCTTGGCCTCATTCAGTTGACTCTTGAGCTGCTTGTGATCCGCTGTCAGCACCTCATTATCATTAAGAAGCTGACGGTACGTTTGGTTTAGCCTTGAAAAAAGATGCACAGTGATGTTCATGCTTTTGTCTGAGCCCACATCCATGCATAGTGTGATTGTGTACTATCCATCCATCCATTATTTATACACCGCTTAATCCTCACTAGGTTCGCCTATCCCAGCTGACTTCAGGCGAAGACAGGGGACACCCTGAACAGGACGCCAGTCTATCACAGGGCTACACGTAGACAACCAAGCACACTCACATTCACACCTACAGACAATTTAGAGAACCCATGTTGCACGGGGAGAACATGCAAACTCCACGCAGAAAGATCCGGGACGCGAACCGGCGACCTTCTTGCTGCGAGGCAACAGTGCTACCAACTGCACCACCTTGCAGCCCGGTTGTGTACAACAGCATGTTTATATTGTGCGATTTCTCACCAGTCCTTCTCATCCCTGAGTCTACAACATTCAGCTGCAGTCGTCCTGTGTTGTTCTTTCTCCAAAGCCATCCTCATCTGCTCCTCTGTCAGGGCTTTCTCCAGGTCTTCTAGCTTTGTACGTTTCTGCAACAGGCTGTTATATCTAAATACAACCCCGATACAAACACAAACAGACAAACATAAAGAGGTTTTGCATCACATTCGTTGACAGGACCTGAATATGGGATTTGAATGGTGTTTAAAATGCCTGTTAGTTCAAAGCAGATTTTAATCAGTGGATTTGCAGAATGTTCCCATCATCTGCAGCCTCCTTGTCTCTTCTCTCGCCCACCTGTCCTGCAGTGTGCGATGCTCCAGTTCCAGTGTGCGGTGGGCGTTTTTCAAACAGCCATGCTTGCCCATCAGGGCCTCACACTCCATGGCCTGTCGCTCATGCAGAACTGCCAGCCGTTCATGATCTCGTAGCAGCTGCTCGTGAACACTACGCAGCTCTTCACGCTCACGTATGGCACCATTTCGCTCGCTCTCCGTCCCAGACTGCTGCTGCTGCAGCTGAGCGTTCTGTGCCACGAGGGAGGCACTCTGCGAATTCAGCGTTGACTTCTCCACCTGGTGCAAGAAGCCAAGGAGTTAATGTAGCATAAGTGGCTTGTGTTTGCTCTTGGCAGAGGTTTATTAAAGAATTATGCAGAAGCTGTTATGCAAAGTATATTATAGGACAAGTGTTTATTGTAATGACACCTGGAGGTTAGCATTGTGTGTCTGCAGGGCTGTGTTGTTCTCCTGCAGCGAGGCAGCCTGCCTCTGCAGGGCCAGGATCTGAGCCTGCTGACTGTCGGACTGACTTTCCAGCTGTTTTAATTGAGCCTGCATAGCCTGGCGTTCTGCCTCCAGTGTCGCATTCTGCAGAGAAGAGAAGAGAAGAGAAGAGAAGAGA
>NW_007578019.1:183908-203460 GCF_000690725.1 Stegastes partitus
GAGAAGAGAAGAGAAGAGAAGAGAAGAGAAGAGAAGAGAAGAGAAGAGATAATGACAACAAGTACGGTAGGCAGTGTTAGATTTACAACAATGTGTGTTCTATTGTCAAGACTAAGTCAGCAACAAAATGAAATTCTGCTGTGCAAAGAAACCAATAATATAATCTGGTTGCAACTGAATGCTATAGTTGCTATTCTGCTACCCAGCAGATAAGCCAGACCTGCACAGATGTTATCACCAGCGATCACCAAACAGTGCATGCTGGTTAGACTTCTGTCTGTCTTGATCCAAACTCGTTGTGGCATCATTTAAGCAATGATAACATTGTTCTCCAGTAACTGTGTGGCCTCAGGGCACAATGGGAAACGTCAGGCTGATCTAGCAGCTGATTGGCGTAGATGTTGGCTGAACAATATGATGTTTGATGAAAACTTTTCATTAATTAATTTACAGAGATTTTAATTTCACTGGTCAGATTTTGAAGGTTTGATGTTTGATTGTGATGTTTATCAGTCAGAGAGGCTGAAAACATTCAGATCACATAGTAAACTGTACACAGTATAGTTCTAGTCTGGTCTGATTTAATTAAAGCAGTTAGCAACGCCGACATTTCTGGATGTGATGTGATTACTGTTATACAAATAATTCCTGCACAGATGTTTCAACCCTGACATTCTGAATATCTGACAGATCAGTAATAAATGAAAAATACTTTATTCATCCCAGAAGGGAAATTCAATTAATAAAATATAATAATAAAAGCTGATGTCTTGTATTTCTATCTACTGGATTTGACTATTTATCAATGTTTTTGTTTCTATTTTTGTAGTTTGAGAAGGGCAGGTTGGGTCATTTATGTAAAGTGCCAAACTGATCTGATGCTGATTTTCATGACAATTCATGTAAAATGCAGACTGGACCATAAAAAAACATCACAGATCACTTGTATAACACATCAGTTATTACAACTATTGGGGACCATGTACAAACTTATATGTGTCTGAAAACATTTTATTAAATAAGTTTGTTCGTGTAAGTTCTCATACAGATTGAAGGCTGCTGAAAACTGTTTTACTTCAGTTCTGCCTGTTCTCGTCCACTTTCCAGTCGAGCATACTTACATTTCTCTCAACTTCAATGAGGTGGTCTTTGAGCTTCAGCAGCTCCTTGGTAGCCTCCTGGTTTTCACGCAGCCACTCGCTCACAGCCTTGCTGCTGTCTCGTGGAGGGGTGGAGCTGGATGTCGTCCACTCCTCCTCCTGCCTCTGCTGCAAGGCCTCATAGCTCAGCTTCACCTGTGTGACTAGATGAAGTCAAACACTGCGGTCTGGACAGAATAACAGATCTACAAAGCTGAACTTTACAACATGACTTACAGTTTTTAGCTCCTGGCGCAGCTGCTGGTTCAGGGAGGAGGATTCCTGCAGACAAGCCTCCAGAGCGGCCATCTTGTCATCTTTAATCTGCAGAGACTTTTTGAGAGATGCCTCCAACTCTGACTCCAGCATCTTGAACCTGCTGCACAGTGAGAGTAAGAAATTTGGCATTACAACCCACTCATTTGTTATTAAATTCTCGTCAGTGGTAACAGGATGGAAAGATATAGCTCCAAGTTGCATGTATGCACCTGTTGTCTGGTGTCTCTTGTTCAGCCTGCTGTGGACTTTCCTGGTTCAGGACCTTCATCTCCAGCTCATGGGCCAACCTCTCCAGTTCATTGTCTCTCTGCTGGCTCTTCAGCTTCTCACTCACCAGCTCCTGAAGATGGGCAATAGATCCCAATTACACTCAGTACATTTTCAACCATACTACCAACATGGCACCAGAGATGGAACCTATAGGATGGATTAATGTGAGATTTAACACATACATGTGTGTCGTCCCCCCCCCCAACAGGGTGAGAATTAATCGCTTTGTTGATTAAATACCTGCAAAACTTCAGATATTCCGACCAGTCTGTATTTTGTGTAATCAGCACACTAAATAAAGATGATGAACATGGTAAACATCACACAAGCTTAACACCAGTATTCCCATTGTGTGCATATAGACATGCTGATGTCTGCATTTAATTCAAAGCACCACTGTGCATACAAATAGTCTCATAAAGCTGCTTCCCCTTGTTGAAAGCAACATTTTACTGGTAGTTGGATGAATGTAATTTCGTACAAATTACAAAAGCATTGGCCCAAATGCTATCTCTCCTTCGTACTATAATTTAGGGGCCAACCTAAGTAATTAATTTACAATAGATTCGATGGACCACCGCTCTAGTGGCACTCTTACACATGTGGACAAAATTGTTGGTACCCCTCGGTTAATGAAAGAAACACCCACAACGGTCACAGAAATAACTTGAATCTGACAAAAGTAATAATAAATAAAAATTCTATGAAAATTAAGCAATGAAAATCAGACATTGCTTTTGAACCATGGTTCAACAGAATTATTTTTTAAAAACTAATTCATGAAACAGGCCTGGACAAAAATGATAGTACCCCTAGAAAAGACTGAAAATAATGTGACCATAGGGACATGTTCAATCAAGGTGTGTCCACTAATTAGCGTCACAGGTGTCTACAAACTTGTAATCAGTCGGTCGGCCTATTTATAGGGTTAAAAGTAGTCACTGTGCTGTTTGGTGACATAGTGTGTAGCACACTAAACATGGACCAGAGGAAGCGAAAGAGAGAGTTGTCTCAGGAGATTAGAAAGAAATTATAGACAAACATGTTAAAGGTAAAGGCTATAAGACCATCTTCAAGCAGCCTGATGTTCCTGTGACTGCAGCTGCACATATTATTCAGAAATTTAAGATCCATGTGACCGTAGCCAACCTCCCTAGACGTGGCCGCAGGAGGAAAATTGATGACAAATCCAAGAGACGGATAATACGAATGGTAACAAAAGAGCTCAGAACAACTTCTAAAGACATTAAAGGTGAACTTCAAGGTCAAGGTACATCAGAGTCAGATCGAACCATCGGTCGTTGTTTGAGCCAAAGTGGACTTCATGGGAGACGACCAAGGAAGACACCATTGTTGAAAACAAATCATTAAAAGGTCAGACTGGAATTTGCCAAACTGCATGCTGACAAGCCACAAAGCTTCTGGGAGAATGTCCTATGGATAGACGACAGAAAACTGGAACTTTTTGGCAAGACACATCAGCTCTATGTTCACAGATGCAAAAATTAAGCATATCAAGACAAGAACCCTGTCCCTACTGTGAAACATGGAGGAAGCGCTGTTATGTTCTGGGGCTGCTTTGCTGCATCTGGCACAGGGTGACTTGAATCCGTGCAGGGTACAATGAAATCTCAAGACTATCAAGGTATTCTAGAGAGAAATGTGCTGGCCAGTGTCACAAAGCTTGGTCTCAGTTGCAGGTCATGGGTCTTGCAACAGGATAATGACCCAAAACACACAGCTAACAACACCCAAGAATGGCAAAGAGGAAAACATTGGACTATTCTGAAGTGGCCTTCTATGAGCCCTGATCTAAATCCTATTGACCATTTTGTGGAAGGAGCTGAAACATGCCGTATGGAGAAGGCACCCTTCAATCCTGAGACAACTGGAGCAGTCTGCTCATGAGGAGTGGGCCAAAACACCTGCTGAGAGGTGAAGAAGTCTCACTGACAGTTACAGAAATCATTTGATTGCAGTGATTGCCTCAATAGATTGTGCAACAAAATATTAAGTTAAGGGTACCATCATTTTTGTCCAGGCCTGTTTCATGAGTTAATTTTTAAAAATAATTCTGTTAAACCATGGTTCAAAGCAATGTCTGATTTTCATTGCTTCATTTTCATAGAATTTTTATTTATTATTACTTTTGTCAGATTCAAGTTATTTCTGTGACTATTGTGGGTTTTTCTTTCATTAACCCAGGGGTACCAACAATTTTGTCCATGTGTGTAAGTCACGATTATTTGTATGGTGCATTAAAAACAATAGATGCGGTGCCAAGGACAAATAAGATTGCATATACACCAAGTTACAAAATGAAAGTATGGAGTACATTTACCCGAGTAACTTAAATATTAAGGGCAAGAACCTATAATATTATATACTATTACCTGAGTAATATTAAAAAACAAGGTTTAGACGCTACAAAATTGTACAGAAAACCCAAATATTCCTTTAAGCAAGCATTTGGCAACAGTGTGGTGTTAATATTCAGACATAAAACTGAAAGAATAGCTGTCATGTACAACAAAAGAAAGATTCCAAACATCTGGCAAATTTACTTTCTCTGATGAAGTAATGGAAAATATCCTTCATCGTATTTTAATTTGTTTTCATTTCTTTTTATCTTTAAATAAATAGAGTCGGCTTGTGCTCAGTTATTTGTTTTGGATCGTGGTACATTTGGGGATATTTTGAAATGTGTGCACATGCAGAATGCTATCAACACTGAAGGGACACACATGCTCCCTGCTGATGTGAAAAATATCTAGAAAATCACAACATTATCTGTTAAATGCCAGGATAAGAGCAAACTCCTTATTCAGTTCACCTCTCTGAGGGTTGCCAGGGTCCTCTGGTCGATAGCAGCTTGCTTGGTCAGTTCTCTGTTGTCTCTCTCCAGGCCTTTGACCCTCTCAGCAGTTTCTCTTAACCCCTCCACCTCCTTCACTAGAAATCGCATCTCCCGTTCCAAGCTAGCCATGCAGACATTACTGCTGTCTAAGTTGGCTTCCTGGATTTCAGCCTGGAACAGAGGAAAGTAGAACAACGGTGATTTTAGTCAGGCTTACTGATTATACTAGCAACTGACCATTTTCCCCAGAAAACGATACAGCATACCTGCTGCCGGAGCCGCCGATTTTCTTTCTCCAGCTGCCTCTTGTCTCTTTCCAATGTGGTGGTTTCATGCTCCAGGTTCTGCTTCTCCATTTCCAACTGATCGAGGCGTCTTGCAGAGATACGAAGCTCCTCTAAGGTGGCCTGCAGACTCTGGTTCTCTGCCTCCAGCTCCTGAACCTCTGCCTCCAGACGCTGAACTTTTCGGTCTGAGGAGGTGAAGGAGGGTAAAATAAATACACTCATTTGCACTTATTTGATTACATGACTACATATCTGTTTATTTGATCTATAAAACTCACCGGTGTTGTCGAGGGAAGTCTGTAGATGCTGGTTAACCGTGTCCAAGGTCCTGCACTTGGCCTCCAGCCGCTGTGTGTGCTTGCTGGTGTAGGAGGAGCGTGTTGGCAGACCTGTGAAGATGCTGTCATGGCAGGGACTGCTGCTGTTTGAGCCAGGGGAGTGATCGCGTGAACCAACGAAACAACGGAGCCTATTGTGATTGTTCTCCAAGACTTCCAGATCAGACATCACTTCTTTGAAATGGTCTCCACTACTTCCTTCCTCTAGCTGCCCTTTCTCCTGAATGTGAGGGTCTGGCGTGTCTGTGAGGAGGATCTCACCCTGGACTCCCTCCAGCTCTTCTCTGTGGAGCTGCTGGTGGCAATTTGAATTTCCATTCAGCAACTGTTGCGTTACTGTACTAAGTGGGTGAGTGTGGTTTCCTGTATTTGAGCCAGAGTTTTGCAACACGGAAGATTCATCTGCTGATGAGGCACCATTCTTGATGCTGCAAATCACCTGCTGGTTACGTTTGGCTTGTCTGTCGCTGTTAGTAGTAGCGGCTCTGAGCTCCTCGATGGTTCTCAGGAGACTTTGGTTCTCCTTCTCCAGCTTCAGCATCCGACTTCGGGTCCTCTCGCTGACCTCCTCACTCAGACTCTGTTGGCCTTCAGACAAACACATATTGGCAGTTAATTTTTGGCTTTTAGAAAAGTGAGACAAACAGAGTGAAAGATGAGCAGTGAACAGATGTTTGTTTTTTTTGGGGGAGTGTTCATTGCTGATAATTATGTTGTTCTGCTATTTTCACCTATTATGAACTTAGCTTAGCTGTGTTAGCCTAATAAATTAGTATTATATCTGTAGCAGCACCCTTCGAAATACTTTCTCCTCTTGTCAAAGATTAACCTGAGAGCCAAAACAAACCAAATCTTACTCAAGAATTGATCTTAATTGGGTGCCTGATGGCTCAGTGGGTAGGGTGGGTGACCCATGTACAAGGGCTATAGTCCCCAATGCAGCGGCCGTGGTTCGATTCCAGCCAGCGGCTCATTTGCTGCATGTCATTCCCCCACTCTTTTCCCTATGTTTCTCTGTCACTCTTTCATTGTCAACTATCATTAAAGGCAGAAAAGCCCCAAAATAAATCTTTTTTATTTAAAAAAAAAGAACTGATCTTAATTGATCAATTATTTAGAAAAATAGTATTCTGTATCTATATAGTATTCTTTCTGACCCTGGTTCTTGCATCTTTCAAGAAGATAAAACATCTCATAGATGGAAGCAACCCAACATGCACCTAAAAACTTAATTTACAAATCCATTTCTTTATATACCCTCCCTGTAGCATCCATTACTACGGACTCATATTACTTCATCTAAACACCAGCTCTCACCCTGGGAGTTATCGGTGGTCTTGGAGAGCTGCTCTAGCTCCCAGCCCAGGTGTTGGGACTCCTCCATGCTCCTCCTCTGAGCCAAACACAAAGCCAGGTTCTCCTCCTGCAGCTCCTCGATGCGCCTCCGATCCGCCTCCTTCTCCTGACGCAAAAACACAAACTATTATCAGAGTCATGAGAACAGAATCTGCACAGGCACTCAAAGGACTAGATGAGCTTTAAATCTAAAAGAGGACTTAAGGATCTAATGCTGGATTAAAGATAATTTTGAATTATATTTCTATCAACACATAAGTAAGAGGACTCCACTTTGTTTACAGATGCCTGACCTGCTCCATGTCATGGACTCGGGCCTTCAGCAGCAGACTATGCTTCTCCAGCTGGTGGATTTTATCTGAGCGGGCCCTCCAGCCTTCCAACTGATCCTCCAATACCTCTTTGGTCTCCTGGAGCACCCTGTTATCCTCCTTTAGCTCCTGAGACACAGAAACACATTTATGTAGTTTGTATTATGCACTAAAAGTTATTGCATTGCACATTTCTTGTCACCTCCATCTTTTCCTTCAGACATTTAATGAAAATAATTATCTAATTTGTAAACACACATTTTTCTTTTGATATTTTGCAATCTTTTCACCTCATCATTTATATATTCAGCAATATTTCTAGAGAGTATCAGTTATATCCTCTTCAAACAAACATTGTCAAAACTCAGGTCTCAAAAAACTGGTAAAATATCTATCTTGCATCAACCTCCACTTTGGCCTTGTAAAACTCCATCTTGTGCAGTTGGTCCCTGTAGCGTCCCACTTCACTCTCCAGCTTGTCGGCCTTGACGGCTCTCTCTCGCAGGGCGTCCAGTTCGTCCCGGTAGGTTCGAGCTGCACGTGCATCCACAAGCAACTGGGAGTTCTGGTAATGTTTCAGAAAAGATAGCAGATTATAGCAAAACCCCAAAAGCAAATGCAGCTCTGCAACCCTTAGGGTGGAAAAACTTTTTCGGCCAAACTGGGCTTCATCAAGTGTCTCTGATCAAATAGCATGTCAGTTCAATACATTAAAAGCTGCACTAATCAGTGCTTGTATATTAGCAACAGATCAAATTACTACAAGTATTTTAAAACATTTTGCAAATAGTAACAACCCACCATGCTACTGCGCATATTAGCGTCTTTAAGGTAATTGTTTTGGCTTCACAAGCCATAACTTTACAATTTGGTTTAGTCTTCCCAAACTCCTAAATCTTCTTTAAAGATACAGCAAAACAGCTAAAGCAAAATGTTCAACACCGAATGGCTAACAGACTAAGTTAACAATAAACTGTTAAAGTGTTAAGTTGCTAAAACGCCAGATATTGTTCTCAGTAGCTGTTAGAGACCAAACATGGAGCAAAAAGAACAGAGAATACTTGCTTGCTTTTATTAGGCAGCCAAAAAAACATATATATTACATAAATAAATCCTAATATTGCTCCGTTTTTGATGGTGTGACCTCTGTTGTGACATGTTGTAATTTTATCCTGGTGAGCCATGATACACACAGGTGTTAACTAAATGTTGTGTCAGTATTTGCTCCAGTACTTGCTCCATATGGCAAAAAAACGACAACTCAATGTTGCTTTCATTTCCAGTAAACATTTGGATGTATGTATGATGCATGCAAACTAGCACGGCCATCTGAGCCACAGAGCTTAAACAGTCCGTGTTCAGAGGTTTAAATGTGCTGTAATTAAGCGCCTCCCTGCACCAAAGTATGGTGTTCATTAATCTGCATAAGCTGCAGAGAGGTCACGAGTTTACTGCATGTCACCATCACAAGGAACCGTGATTTATTCTTTGTGTTCTCTGAATTCAGACCTCCTGCTGGATCCTCTTCAGCTCGGCCTCCATGTTCTCCAGCTCGTGTCTGCAGTCCAGCATCTGCTCGCTTTTCTCCTCGCTGGGGTCAGGAGTGCAGTGCAGAGACACGATCAGGTAGGTATGTTAGTATGAAGTAACACATGTCAAATGGAAACATTAAAATGTAAATAGTTCCACACCGCTGCTGTTGCTAAAACTTGCCAAGAACAAACATACACATGATTAATTGTGACATAAAGTTTCTGACATAAAACTCAATAAACAGCATTTTATTTTCCTTCTCACATGTTGATGAAAAAACAGATGTGTGTCATTAGAGGGATGTTGCATATTCAAGATGGATTTTGTATACAAAACGACAATCTGAGGCCAGGGCTATTAAAAAGTGCACTATCGAGTCAAGCCCGATGGCTTTATGTGATATTGTGTTTGCTCAAAGGCAACAGTATGTGAATCTGAGTGACTCAACAAGAGAGGACAATACAGCAGAGAAGATGGAGCGGACAGTAAAGACAGAACTGAGAACCTGATCAGATCAGGGTTAGCGTGTGTGTTCGTGTGTGTGTGTGTGTGTGTGTGTGTGTGTGTGTGTGTGTGTACGCAGTCTGCAGAAATGCAGCGCAAATGTGGGTCAGTGATAGTAAACAGCCATGGAACCTGCCAAGCAGGCATTAATGTGGGCCAAACTCCGCAGGGCATCTCTTATCCTGTAGTATCTCTCTGCCTCGAATTCATTCTCTATTGGCAGCTCCAGAGAGGAAAGGCCACTTCTTTACCAATAACCACCCTGCAGAGAAACTTTATAACATTTAACCCAACAGGACTTCACTGTGAGAGTAAAGCAGCTAACATCAACTAGTGCATTGCTTTATTCTATAAACATTTTGGCAATATCTGACTTTTGACATAGTTTGTCATCATAATCTCTAGAAACGTTACTTCAGATAATCTCAAATTATACTGACTGCCACATAAATGCACATTTTAGAAAAGGCTGGTTATTTAATTGACACAGATGTTGGTACTCCTTTACATTGCTGGACAATTTATGTGTATTAGTTTAAAATTTGGTAATTTAAACTACAACCTATCACACAAAACATAAAGTGAAGGAAGCCCTTTTTAGTCACAATATATTATACTGGATATATTTACACTAAAACAATAGGTGATATATTTTCACTTGCAAACTTATTATATCTCAATTCAACAACTATCTTATGCATTGTTTGCAGTGAGTTGCAACTGAAAACAAAACAAAACACAATAAACGGTGTCTACATTTGTAAGGCAGCGTTTTTTTTGGTTCTTTTAGTGACTGATATTTGATGTTTCATGTTGCATATCGATGCTTTATAAAGTGAAATGTTTCTGTTTTCTTGCTTTTGTAAGATATGTCTTAACATTTGAAGCCCATTTTTTGTCGGTAAGCAAACAAAACTATTCCTTTTCTGTCCTATCTACCAGCTACTTACAGTTCTTGTCTGAGTCGTCTGATCTTTGCCTTGGAGTCCGCTAACTCCACGGCCAGGTGCTGCTGGGCCCCCACCTGCTGCTGCTGCTGCATGCTGGGAGAGTAGCTGGCGGATTGCGGGCTGGAGGGGCTATTGAGCAAACTAACCACACCTTCCTTTTCCTGCATTAACTCTGCTATCATCTGCAGAAAGCAAAGGAGGAGAAAGCAGCAGGTTAGAGATTATAGTTAGAGAAAACACACTCAGTTTCTACTTAATATCTGTGTCATCAGTGTAAAATGTAAAAGCTTGCTGACAGAGAATTTGCATGTGTGATTATACACACTTCCCACACAAAATGCAACTTCATGTGCAAAATATGTTTAGAGTTGGGCATATACTCATAGAAAATATACAGTTAATACTGTGTGTATGTGTGTGATTTCGGTACCTCAAGATGAGTATCCCTCTGCTCCAGCAGGTGTCGGAGGTGTGTGGCCATGTTCCTCGCCACTGCCTCCATCTCATCTGGGTGAACCTCACTGGACTCCAGCCACTGCAGATCCAGCACGTTCTCCTGACTGTGGGTCACCTGGTAAACATGGGAACGTATAGTCAGAGATATTAACACATCCACAATGAAATTCAAAGCACATGTGATAAAAAGTCAGTTACCTCCTGAATATGTGCAGCTATTGCAGCTTTTGTATCAAAGTCAAGCGTCTGGATCCTCTTGATGTACTCCTCTTTCTGCTCACACTGCAAATATGCAAAAATGCACACAAATGTGACACACTTGCCTACCAACAACCATCATACAAGTTTATCTTAAATGTCAAACAGTCTGTCAGTGTTTACCTGGACTGCACACCCCAAGAGTAACAGCAAAACTTTCCTCATTTCATCCAGACTTTGTTCTATAAGGAGGATGTAAAAGTGAATTATTTTAAATGAAACCTATTGGACTGATGCATGGAAGACTGCGGGCATGAATTTAAACTGAATAGAGTGCTGGCTAGTGAATTTGGGTCACCACTTGCCAAAGCCTTGCCATCACAAGCCAGTGTGGTTATCAGGCTGATAGTGTGCAGTTGAATTAAACTTGTATCAGAAAATGGCTAAAACTGACAGTGAGAAAATATTGAAAGTATTTTAGCTTTAAGAGCATTTTTCAAGACTGTCATTGTTGACTATTCAGTACCAGAAATCACTGTTTTCTAAATGCAACCACAAAGAACAAAGACAGTCTTCATCTAATATTTCAATTTCGAACAAGCACATGACAGTAAGTCTGCATTACATTATGTATTTATGGGAAAACAAGCAGTGTGTATTGAGCATCATCAAACTAATCAGAATTTCTGCCAAACACTAACTTAGCAGCTCCCATAGAGGGAAGAGATGAGGGATACTCATCAAGTAGTTTTAAAAGAGCATACCACAGTAAGGAGTTCTGCCAAGCAGCAACACATTTGGCAAAGGAATCATGATTAATTGCCTCAGATTATCCTGCAAAAAAGAAAAGAGAAACAGGAAAAGACAGGAGAGATGGGTAGAGAGCGAAAACAAGATGAGGATAGAATAAAACGCTTCTTGCAGCAGAGCCAAAGTACTTGAATGGACAGGGACGTATGTATGTACAGCACATAGCAGCTGCTTAAACACGTATAGAAACACAGCCAACAAATGGGTGAGTGGTCTGAATGGGTGGATGACAGAGCCAGTTTCCCTGGTGTTGCGGTGAAATCCTCCAAATCTCTGCGGTGCGGCCTTGTTTTAGGTTATGAGTGGCTTTCACACAGCATGTGCAAGTGCTGGTGTGCACATGCAGTGTAAGAGGGACTGTTGATGGCTCAACGTGAGGAACAATGAGCAAAGATCGAGCATCTATGACTCACACATCCAAGAAAAGCTGCAGTTGACTAGAACTGTTTAGCCCTTAATGCAGAAGAGTCTATCTTGCAACTATAGTGAGAAACTTTTAAGAAAAACTTCAACTGCCTAGCTTGAAATTTCTCATCGTCCTCTTCTTTTGTATCTTTTGTACCATTATGAAGTGTGGAACTGAGAGTGATACAATGACTTGCTTCTTCCTAATGTTAGTTTTCAAAGAATTAAGCTCGTTGTTGCATTTTCTGACTGATCTAGTGGGTTTTGAGGGACATTTGACACTCATTTGAATGTTGTGCTTTTCAGCTTGATCTGAAGCAAAATTAGAAGTGTGAAACCTTCCCCAGACTGCAGTCTAGGGCGACAGCCAACCTTCTGATAGTAAAAGGCAGTCTTGGCCTGGTTAGTTTCTCATGTGAAAAATTAGGGGTGGTAGCATATAGGCATAGGAGGAGGGCAAGTTTTGAATCGAAATATAGCTAGACAACATCATAGAAAATCATACTGAACCAAAAAAGTCAGCTTTTTCCAGGCATTTAAGGAGAGAATGAAAGAGAGAGGCTATACATGAATGGGTAAGTAAGGCCGCTAAAAGACAAAGAATCTGCAGCAGCATATAAAAGGATCATTAACGACAAATTTCTTGCTACTCTACAAACCAATCAACTATAGGGAGCTGTGGCCCTCATAGGTGTGGGCAACATGTGTACCATGTAAAGTTCTTCAGTGCACTTGCATTAATACAACGTGTCACCAAACTAACCAGACTAAAGGAAAACAACGAAAACATGACTCCATATGTTGTACAGACTTATACTTTTTCTGACTTTTCAGATCACCTGACCTTCCCTCTAGTGTCACCAGCAGATCAAAATGGATGAGACATTTACCTAAGGCTACAAACCGACAGCAGCTAATTTTTGACCATGACCTTTAGTTATCTCTTGACTTGTCCTCTAACTCCAACACAAAGCTCACATTTGTGGTTTTGAATGAAAATCTCAAACAGTTGTTGGATAAATCACCTTAAAATTTAGTTGGTCCTCAGAGGATGAATCCTGATAACTTTGGTGATGACTGACTTTTTAATAAACTCCTTCATCAAGTCATAATTAAAATGGTAAATGACCAATGCTAAAGTTAAAGTAAGGGGTAGTTAAGACAGATCTCTCACCAATCTAGCACCAACTATGATGAAACATCCTTCACTTATATGGTTCTTATCTACTCAAAGCACTTTACAGTGTTTCTCATTCACCCATTCACACACCAAGGACAGTTCAGCGTGAGAAGCAGCTAGGGACAAAACCACCAACCGTGTGGCTAGTGAACAACTCACCGTACCGCTTGAGCTACAGACACAACATGCTAATATGCTACACTAATGTGCTAATTTTGGTAAATATCATACCTACTAAACATCAGCATGTAAGCCTTGTCATCATTTATATACAGTCATTAACTTTTAGCTCAGAGTTCCACTTGTTTTTCAACCAGTGCTGCAGTCAAGTTCTTCAACGGACCTCAGAGAATAAAAATACCTATAAAAAGACTGCAGCAGGTCACATGTTGCCCTAGATGTACTTTACTTCATTAAGAGTCAATTTAATACAGGCCAAAGGCACTAAAACTGCAGTTTTTCTTAAAGACAAGCCTGAAATAAATAAACTGCATCTGATTCACTTCCTATCAGGTCATTTGGAGTAATTTAAGCAAGATTATAGTAAACCATTCACAAAATAATTGCAGACAGTCAATGCAAACACAATGGAAGCACAGACTAGATGTGCTGCTGTTGTGATGTCCCTTCATCTGTGGTAACAAAATAATAAGAAGCCACTGTTCCTTCTCTAAACTTCATTGTCCTGTATTCTGTGAAATTGCTTTTCCTGAGATCTTAAGTCGTAAATTGTATTTAATTAATCAGTCACAGAAAGAAAATCCAAGATTTCCACTTCGCTGGTGTCTACCAGTGAATCTCGTGACTTTATGCATCACTCCAAACTAAGCTGTTTCTGTCTGTGGCGCTCTGAATTCACTGCTGTGCTGATTACACAGATGTCGACACTGCTGATATTTAGGCCATGTCTCTTAAGAAGAACTAGTTGAATCTGCGGGGCCACAAGTGCTACCAAGTGACTCTGTGTGTGCGTGCATGATGCAAAGTTGAACTAGAATCCAAAATATATCCGATGTAAAAAGGGATTGAATGCTTAGCAGCATGTAGCTTGGATGCATTATATAATGTCTAATATGGCTAAATTAATTCGGAGGGGAAACATCCAAAACTCACCAGATAATAGGTCTTGATTTGCTGGACAAGAAAGTTGAGATTGTGGATCCTCTGACTGGGATCCCTGCTCACTTTGTTAGCACCCTGAGGTGCTTCTGAGGGATTTCTGAAAACGGGAAACAACATGAAGGCATTTTACTTGACGTTTCTTGCTATTCCCATACAAACAAATGGCTGTTCCTGGAATGGGGTGAGAGGAAGCTGCACACTGGTAAAAGTCTTGGCTTAGGGATCATCATGAAAACATGCATGAGGTCGCTATTCATTCCTAACTTTAGCCTGAGTGACGTCAGTCCTTTCAGACACCGAACTGGAGTGTTTTGGAGCCAAATGGGGTGGCAGTAGACTTTCCATCCCAAAGAAATGCTTCAGCCAGATTCTTAAAGTGTTGGCTGAAGCATACTGTAGCATTATCACTTTGTAGACCTTAGTATAAGTCAGATTTCACCTTGTTGCTCAAGAAAGGACATCTGATGTTGCTGACAAAAAGACTGAGAAATAAATGGACCTTATTTGTGATCATTTCTATTCCATTTCAACGTTTATTTACTCCAAATCTGGGAAAAATAGGGAGACAGACTCAATGGTTGAGTTAAGTTGGCCTGTGCATCACTATTTTCCCTCTCCGCTCTGTTTGTCCTGTTTCTGCACTGTTCCACCCTCCTTTCTGTGTCCTAGTGGCACTAAACACCAGGCCATAATCCCAGAGGGTCTCCCAATCCAGGAGATTATCCCGCCTCGTCCCCTCCCATCGGCACAGCATTGTTTTGCATTTAGAGCTTGTTCTTGTGACCCTGGGGGATAAGTGGGATGAATGGACACTGTAGACTTGAGTTGTCTAGACAGCATTACCCACAAGTCCACTGGGTCATCAGTTTTATTTTTTTTTTACCTTCCTTCCTCACTTTGCAACTCCTCAGTTTCACTCAGGACTCTGCTGTCAATGCCTGAAGTGTCATTTTATTCTGACATGACAGCTAAATGCACAAGCACCACTTGTAGTTAGGGTTTGTTAAGGATGAGGGTAATTCCCTTCAGAACATAAGGCAACCAAATCATAATCTCTTAAGTAGCATCTTGACAGTATCTATGATGTCCTTCATGTTTCGGCAGATATTTCTAGTCTATAAAACCAGAAAATATTCATATTTAAAACGCTGCGATGAAAATCAAGGCCAAAATTTAACAACTCATCTATGAATCACTGCAGCAGAATCTTTTTTTTTTTAGTATATATATATATATTTTTCCGTAAAACCCAGCGTTGCTTTAGTTTTAATACCAGTTCCCTTTATCATAGCGTAGGTCCTTCATTCATTAAAATGTATTCATGTAGTAATTAACTTTTATGTTAATTCTAACATTCTTTGAGTAACACCAACCTGTGAGCAATGAGGAAGTTACAGTAAAAGTCTGCTGCAGACTACAAAGATCCTCTTTACTACTGCATGGCAACAAAGCCAGTACTGTTGGTGTCTGGAGAAGAATGCAAGCAGATGATTCAGACTGTATCTGCTACAGATGGCACGAGACAAGAAGATACCTACTTCTCGGGGAAAGACTCAGATGGATGGTTTTGATGGACAATACTGAATAATTTCATGCAGACATGTCCAGGTGCCATATTACAGCTTCAAAACACAGGCCACTAATCCAAATATCCATCTGGACACAACCCGGACAGGAAATATGACAAATGGCTGCAAGAACCAAGTGACTTACATTTGAGTCATTATGTCGTTCAGAAAGACTCCATCCAGCAGTTCAGAGAAATCCAAATGCATGCCTCCATCATTTGGCACAAATGTCTTCACCTAAGTAACACAGAGAATACAGGATTTCAAGGCTGATTTCACAGTTTTTCTAAGGGGGGGAAATCTGCTCCTGCTGCATTACATACCCAAGTGACAAGTGGGCTCAGCATGAACTGGTCCAGACAGGGCAGAAAAACTCCACTTTCCATCGTTACCGAAGGTGATAAAATCTCAACAGAACACCCAGGCAGGTTGAATCAAGACGAGACTAACAAGCAGGACATGCATCTCCTCCTCAGAAGTGAGCCTGGCATGCAGAAGTGCAGCACACATCCATCCCAGATCAGACTCCTGACACTGCGGTGTCGGCGTTTTTTTGGTTTTGTTTTTGGTTTTGTTTCACCCAGAAACTCGTGAGATGTGGCAGTTTTTCACCAAGTCCAAACGTATCCGCATTTTGTCCCGCAGCAGCGCGCACTCACTCATCCTCCTTGGTCCTCTGCTGCAAAGGCATCTGCCGTCAGTCGTCCCAACCCTTCCTCCTCCTCCTCCTCCTCCGCCTCTCCCCTGCTCGTCACACAGCCAGAGTTAGAGTTATATTCAAACGAGTAGATAATTTAAAAAAAAAAAAAAAAAAAGGTAGCCAACTATATAAGCTGTTTTCTAAATTAAACAAGCTCTAGACATATTTAGATGAAGTGATCTCTCATCTTGGGTACATGTTCAACAGCAGAAATGCTAATAGAGCGATCTGACATATCTTTGCCTTTAATCTGTTACCATGGCGACGTCGCCCCCTCCCTCCCCATCAGCAGTAGCAGCCTCTTTTTCACACGACAACAAAAGCATCACTGCTGCTCAGTTAGCACACACACACACCTACACACACACACACACACACACACACACACACACACACACACACACACACACACACACACACACACACACACACACACACACACTCCTGCGTTAGCCACTCAGGAGATTACATTTTTCTCTTCAGAAAAGTCCCAGTAAGTAACACTAAGATGAATATCAATGACAATGACAACTTTTAGTACAGTTGTGTGTGTGTGTGTGTGCGTGTGTGTGTGTGTTTTGCAATTAAAATTATATTTATTTATCTGTTTGCATGAAATATCTGAGCAAAGTTAAATTCCCTCAACATATAGATGCAGTAGTATACTGAATTTACACAGAAACATCTGATTCAAGGAGTCTGCTCCATACTGAAAAATGTTCACATACATTTAAAATACTGTACTTTCTTCATACAGACATACATTCACATGTGTGATCAGGTTTTTCACCCTGAGCACAAAGTCTCCACACTGTGCCAAACTTTGTCTGCCTGCAGGTTACTTATCATGTATAACAGCACCACCTTGTGTTCAAAATTGAAACCAACAGCTTTAATGCTAAAGCATGTTTGTACTCTAAATATATACATAATTACAAATATTCTAATACATCCTCAGATAAACTACTGTCTATGAAATTCTCAAACCTAAAAACATTATTTTATGTCAATATTTAAAACTTAAACATCTTCAAAAAACAAAAAGAGAAATCCAGTTGCTTTCTACTGAAGCTCTTGGGATTCTTCCAAAGACAGATTTATTAGCAAAGCACATTTAAAAGCAGCAAGAGTTGAATCAAAGTCATCTACAGGTAGAAAACTAAAACAAGAAACCTGACTAAAAGATAAAACTAAATTTAACTAATAAAATAAAAAGAAGAGCAAAATACAACATAGTAATCAATAAAGGGTACCAGATTTTTCTTGAAGAAAGATCTTAAACAGAGATTTAGTTTTTACAGTCTCAACAGTTCTTAGATGAAAAAGTCAACTGTCCCAGAAAATGAGAGCAGCCACAGTGAAAGCTCAGTGGCCTCCATTTTTGAGCCTTGATCTTGGAATGTTTGAGAGCTTCAGTGCATAACTCTGTATGAAGATACAAGAGTTCTACTAAATAAGGAGGCACCAACCTATTTAAAACTAAAAACAAACAATGAAGTCCTAAAAGCAATCCTGAAGTGGACAGAAAGCCAACAAACCCGGTGTATTCATGAGCTCTTATAAATCTCTTGTCCTGCAGGTTCACATCAAATTGACAGTTTTTGTAGTACAAAATTCCTTGCTCAGCATAGTTCTTTGATGAAGTACAAAAAGACAAATTTGCACGAAAGAGCAAGAGTTTTAGAACAAATCCACTTTAGTAGGTTGCAGGTGCCTTGTTATTAACTTGAAACAGATTTTTTGCACAAAATAAAGACTATGGATTCTGTTCATGATTACTTCCAATGGAAACACTTTAAAAAGAGCTGTTGGTCAGAATGAAGAGGAGCAGTGACAGCTAACAAGACCACATAGGCACCTGACTACTGCTTTGAGACATCCATCCATCCATTATCTATACACCGCTTAATCCTCACTAGGGGCGAAGGCAGGGGACACCCTGGACAGGTTGCCAGTCTATCACAGGGCTACACTTAGAGACAGACAACCAAGCACACTCCCATTCACGCCTTTGGACAATTTAGAATCACCAATTAACCTCTACATGTTTTTGGACCTTGTGGGAGGAAGCCGGAGAACCCGGCGAGAACCCATGCTGCACGGGGAGAACATGCAAACTCCACGCAGAAAGATTCCGGTGCCCCCACTGGGATGCGAACCGGCGACCTTCTTGCTGCGAATGCTTTGAGACAAATTTGAAAAATAATCATCTTGTCCTTTAATGTGTGAATGATAATGTTGGACTTCTCTGTGTGTGTGATCCACGATGTGCTTGTCAGGTTTTTGTCCGTGAGTTTGCTACAGAGTTCTTCTGCCTCTGAGTGGCCAAAACTGGTTCATGCAGCATTAAAACTTACTATGGTTTAAACTTTTAATTGCACAGATGAAGTGTTACACAAACATCAAATCAAAACTCACTCATGATTTGGTCTGTTCCTATTGTAGGTCGTTTATTTCTTGGACACATCAGAGACGCTCTGTCCTGCCAGTTGATGACTAGATTCATAATGATGCAATTTTCAAAGTGTGCCAGGTTCAATTTGCAACAATCTGCACAAACGGACCTCCTTCTGGGTTTAAAAACTCTGGATTGACTAGTGAAGATGCATCAATATTGCATGTGGTTTGAATTTAACAGGACTTTTTTTTTTTTTTAGCAGAAATGTTCAGTAGTTTGGGTGAAATGTTGAGTCTCGACAGACGGTATCGTCCTTGAGCCGCAAGGATTCTACAGGTCTGTGCAAAACCTGATAACCCGTGTTATCGCAGCACGATATGACAAGTGTCCCATCAGTGTTCAGTACAGTTGAGGTCAGGCGACTGCAGAGGAGAGTCCATGACAGTCAGCAGTCCTTGATCTTCTTTGGTCTCCTGCTGGTGTCCTTACATGCACTCTTCTGTTCCTGCCACAAGTCCCAGTCTTGAATTCATCAGTAAAATAGTAAATAAACTTGAGTCTTGTGATGTTTATTTAGCAATTGCTGTGTCTGGCAGAAAAATCGGCGCAGTGTATCGATCTCCTGATGAGGTGCTGTGCTCCGCCTGATTGTGCTGTGGAAATGTTAGTACGCCACACACTGCCCCTTAGTAACCTTCAGTCTAGTCATGACTTCATGCTGAGAAAGCTCCTCTTTGCTCAGAATAACAATCTGATACTTTGACTTAGTTCTGATGCCACTATCATACAGCTTCTTAGTAAACAGTTGTACTGGAATCCTGAGGACCAGGTCATACAGTCGTCCTCAAATGTATTCATACACTTTCATAAAAGAAAAGGCAAAATTCACAA
>NW_007578019.1:204180-215889 GCF_000690725.1 Stegastes partitus
TCTTTAATGGGAGGTTATGAATAAATTTGAGGACAACTGTACGTCTAATAGGCGGCTGCAGTGGGATTCACTTGAACAAGCTTCTGATGAATGTGGTGAGTGTCATGTGAAAGCTGCTTCAATGCAAGGATACACTCCAGGAAATCTGACCTTTTGTACAAAGGTGTAAATGTGATCAATGCCATGAAGTTGCTTCAGTTTTTTTTAACCTTAGAAATAAAGCAGCCTTAAATATTTCTTCTTCATTTTACACATTCTGTTTTTTTTTTTTTTTAAATGGCTCAAAATTCTCAAACTCTCCGATTATTTCCAGGTTTACATGAAAAATGATAGATTTTGATGTGGTCTCAGACCTTTGAATGCCACGTAAATGTTTTAATAATTCTGAGAAAATCCTGCAAATCTGAATCCTACAATGTGAACAAATGTCACGAGTCGAGACTTCTGTTTCAAACTACACTTTCATTATCTTCACCTCAAAACAAGCCTTCTGAGCGAGCATTTTGCAGTTTGTTTGCCACCGAGATAAAAGGAAATATGAATTATGCCACCACTTCATTAGTCAGCGCGACTTACTTCTGCTTCCATGAAAGCAAAAAGCAAATTAAGGATGAGGCAAAACACAGCAATAAAGTGTGTTACTATCACAGCTGCACCTGACCTTATTTTCTTGGAATCTGTGTGTACATGTCAGCCCCTCTATGCTTCCCAGCATGCTGAAGTAAGAATACAACAACAGTTAATTAGGAAAAAAAGACACATTTTATAAAGACAGATGAAAAATTTCAATGAAGTGACAAAAAGACATTCGAACTACTGCATAAGCCTGAGCATGTCATTCCAGAGCTGGACTTAAATAGAGTTGCAGGCAATACACTGTAGCATTAAAACCCACTAAATGCGATGCAAATTCAAAAAATACAAATCAAAACTGTAACTACGTCATCATTAAATAGTAAATGTAAACAGTTTCGGTGAGTTTGATGGGATGTGTACAGATTTCACATAAAGAGCACATCATATATTCATCATATTGCTGTGGTCCTAGTTTATAGTTTGCATTTGAATATTGCTCTCAATATCCATGCAGCACTTCATGCTCATATAACAGTTTACGGTTAATTAATTAGTTAGATGCTGTTATTTGGCTTAAACATTGTCATTGTTGACTAAAACTGAATCTATTAAGCTAAGGTCACAAGGTCAAGTCTAGTATTGGAGATTTACATTCGTACCTGTTTACATGTTTGCAGATCCAGAGTATTCAGGCTTACAAGGCTTTAGGATATAGGACATTCTGTGCTTATAAAGATAAAGGGTAATTCCACTCGTTTTTCTCCTTCATTTCCATTGGGTTTTTTACATGTTGCATGTTTCTGTATTTTCCCTGCTGATCTCTACTTCCTTGCAGGCTCTTAGCGTAACCTGACCTCCAGTCTCTTTCAAAAGCGGCTTTGACCTGCTCCAGAACCGTCACTCCTCTGTCTTTGAGGCCACCTTTCAGCTTGACCACCAGCCCAACTCCCGCATTAATAGCAAAGTTGCTCCCGACCCAGTCGTGGTTCCCTGTGGGCGAAAAGAAATTTAATCTCAGATGTTGTGGCTGTAACAGTAACTGCTTCAAGAAAATGAGCTCTGAGTTCCAGTGCTGTTGTTGTCCTCTTGATATGAGTGTGCAAACTGATATATAACCTGGTGTTGCCATGTCTGCATAGGAGTGAGAAAAAAAGGCAAACATCACTGTATAAATTATGATTTATAATATTAATTACTAATCAGTCTGATTAATCTTTTGACTTAGAGAGCTAGATGAGAGGATCAAATACTTGTTAGCCAAGAGGTGTGTTTGCTTAACTTAGGCAACCTGGCTGTACACACACACGAAAACCCCCATTATAAAGCTCATTGCTTAGTACATGAACTTTACTGTTTTCTTTAACCCTTTGTAACCCATAGAGTATAAAAAAAATAAAATTTTAAAAAAGTGCATATTACATTAATATGGATAACAACACAGAAAAAAAGCTAGAAAGACAGATGTTTAGCCAATGAGATAAAGCATTTTTTGCAGATTAAAAATATAGATATTTTATTTGTTTTGCACAACTTTATATACAAGACATGAAAGTGGGTATTAAGGGGGTGGGATGAGTCCCCTAGGAAATTTAATGAGTCACATTGAACCCATTTGCATTGATAATAAGATACATGGTGTTGTTTGTAGCCTGAAATTGAAAATTTGCCTACTCTGAAGTTTTTAACTTGGTTTTGAACAGTGTTTTCAGTTAGATATTCAAATCAGGATACAAGAAAAAAAAGGCAAGGACACTTTCCATGAGACTTAACACAAAAACAACCCACAGGTTGCTGACCTTTCTCTATCTTGTTTGTTTAATCCTTATAAAAACCAACAGGTATGAAACTGTCAGGTGTCGGTTTTTTACAGTGGGTTAGATGCTAGATGATGCTTCTTTGAAGAGCTCAGGGGCTTCTGGGAGTCTCAGCTGGTTAACCTTAGTGTGAAGAAAACAATGGGCTCCTATCTGTGTAATCTGTATGATAGCTGTAAACTAGGTGACAAATAATGTGCAAACTGCTAACTGTGTCTATTTATGTTTAGTTTTCTGCCTTGCCTTCATATTTATGAAGTGAGTCAATAAGCACTAAAAAAATTTTTGTTCAAACATGAGGCTGCAGTGTGAGGACGCGTTTCTATGACTTTTGTTTTTCTCTACAGCGCCACCTGCTGACGTGAATAACAAAGATAGGTGCGACTGAACTAAGGACCATATTCCATGACAAGATGAACAATAATCAGAGCAACTTCTTTGTGGGTGTGGTGGGATGAGGGGTGTCCATGTATCCAGAAGTTGTCCTTGTGTCTTACCTCCCTCCTTTCAAATATCTGTTTGAGAGTATTTAAGTACAAAGGCCACAGCACAGAATTCACCTGTTTGTTTTAGTACAGGTTAAACACCTTTAAAGGTGTTGTTACCTGTAGGTCTGTTTTCTTTTTTTTGGACAAGGTCAAGTTAGTTGAATGCAACTTCAATCTTTGTGCTAAGCTAAACTATGCAAATGGCCTCTTGGCTGTAACTTCAAATTTAACCAACAAATAAGAGAGTGGAATCAACAAACTTTCCAATGGACAAGTTTTGCCATTCGGCAGCCATCTTGGTAATGCCCCTCAACAGTTATTTTGACTAACAACTCCAGGTATTGATGTAAATGAATAGTAAGAAAGTCACCAGGTTTATAATGTCGAGAATCACAAGTCAAATGTGCTAAAAACTGCATTAAAAACTTTAGTGACCTTGCCCCAAAATAAGGTTTAATAAGCGCACAGTGTCACCACACTATGCATGGTGCCACAACCCGTTGGCAGTTATGAAGCAGACAAGTGGCTTTTATCGGGGGCAGGACACGTAGCATTCAACTTTCAGGAATTCTCCCATAGATTTCTACTTAGGATCCTTCAAGATCCCCTCTTGTCAATCTTCTCATGTAAATGCTGGCCCAAAAATGAAAAGTGTGTTTCCCAATGCTTCACTATACTTTCAAAATAGCACTGAAGACATTCCAAAATGTGCACTGAAAATAAAATCTTCCCCCAATAAACCACACATTTGACATTGCCTACCAATGTAAACAGCATTGTCAGTCACCATATACTTGTTGTTGTTGAGTCCATGTTGAATATCGTCCTTCTGCTCCTTCTGACTAAAAAACCTCTGTAAAAAAAAAAAAAAAAAACTAACTTAGCAAGAGAAAAAAGATATTATATATCACCTGCAGTAAAGTTTTAAAAACAAAGTCCACAAGTTCACCGTGGACACTAAACTGCAGCTGTCAATTGTTCACTCACCACTTCCAGGGAGCAGTTGTGCAGCTGCATGCACAGCGACTTGAGCGAGGCCACAAAGTTAAAGGTGAGGGGGTGAGTCCTCTTCCAGAAGCTTATAAGCAGGCGAACTCTGACTCCTCTCAGTACCACAGCCTCCCTGATCACCTCGTCAATAGGCGACCAATACCTATTGATGCGACCTTTGTAATTAGATAAATGCTGAACAGTCTAAAGGCACAGCTCCACATACAGTCCATCAGTTTCAATTTGAGGTTAATAGGAACACATTTGAGTTTTTCTTTTTCTACACCCATAAATATGCAGCTTATTAAAAGTTTCGGTGCCCTTTGGCACACACAGGTTTACCTGACATGACCTCATAAATGTTGCCACAAAGAAACAGATTCGATGTCAAACACACATGTACCTTGTGACTGAGGTTCCTCTGAATCTCCTGCTCACCAGAGGGAGATAGTCGGTCACAGATATGAAGATAAATGTCTTTGCACTCTGGATGACTTGGTAGATGGCGTCTACATCTCTGGTGCGATCTTTGGCACAGAAGAGTTCGGGAGAGGTCTACGGAAAAGGATGGACAAGTTTGCACTCAAAAATCATATAAAAATCACAAAAAAGAACTAACAAGTTTGGTTAAAGTATCATTCAGACAACTTTTAATATTCAGTTTGTTTCAGTTTAATAAAGAAATGTTGCTGACAGTATCTTTTAATGGTCACTCCACTGAAAAATGCGAACATACTGTCGTTGTGTAATTTCCTAAAGGTTAAGCGTAAGATCTGAACAGTGTAGAGGCCAAGACAATAACAGGGCATATTTCCACAGTCACGTATCATTACTAGAGGAAGTGATGCACAAGAGCAGGTTGGAGTTGCCTGCAGCTCTTGACAGCACGGCGCCATTAGTTCCTATAGGATGATAAATGTCCTAAATGCAACTGATAAGTGTCTTGTTGCTTAGAGGGTAACAAGATTCATTACTGTCAAATTAGGCGGAGGTACTGAGATATTCAGGCTCAAGATGCTCCTCAGCATGATATTAACATGATTAATCACCCCCCCCAACCCCCCATTATTAGTTTGTAATGAAACTTTTATAAAGACATTCGCCATCCGGACTACAGGCAGGAAATTTGTGCCTCAAGAGGATAATAAAAAGTTATTGCAAACACATACATACTCTTGATTGTGCATTTTATGTGGTATTAATTTGTGTGTCATGCACTTAATCCTGTAACGTAACGAAGCTGATCCTCACAGACACGTATGCTGCGGCCGGAGTGGCGTTGAGCTGCAGCTCCAGGGCATCGTGCCTCCCGTAGAGAGCTGTAACTCTCTTCGACCAGATAGAGGGGATGTAGTCCCTTTCGTGGAGCTGCCAGTAGAATGAAAAGACTCGGTGGAGGTCCAGAGCCAGACAGCTGCAGTTATACACCACCACCCCCAGTTCTTTCCTCTGTTGGGTGTCAGAAAGAAGTATTTAGGAAGAGGCGATGCAGCAAAAAAGTTGCAGGCTTGAGTGTTGTTGTATTCACTGCTTAGGCATGTTTTGTGCACATTAAAGCGGAGTTAAGAGGCTGAAAAGTGACTGATTTTAGAGGGAGAATAGAGATATTCTATGAGGACTGATGTTCTGGTAATAGTTTTGAATGGGGTAAAGCTTTTTCTGAGGAGAGAATGAAGAGTGAATAAGAGTCTGAAATACATAATTGCAAGATAATATTTAAAATTCAAACATTATTTTGATGAGTTAGGATGACGTAATGGTGCATCAACTTAATGTTGTGCATAATTTAAAGTCAATTTTTTGGTTTTGGATTTTCAATATTTCAATATTGTGTGTTCAAATACACAACTACAGTTCCAGATTTTTTTAAAAACATAAAGCTTTAAAAAAACAACAACAAAAAATTGTGTTGTTTAATTAATTTTTCCTTAAAAGCTACTGTATATATAAAAACAGCAAAAAGTCAAAAGCTACTGCAAAAAATCTAATTGGTTCAAGTTATTATTTTCATTTTTGTCAACTTAAAAACTTGTGTTCATAATTATGGAAATTAAGTACATAGCATGTAAAAAAAAATAAAAAATTAAATAACATGGAAACACTGGTTGGAACAACGTAATTTTTATGAGTAATGCTCGTCTACGTTATCAGTCATTAATAAGTTGTATAAGTTGCTAATTCGTTTACCCCAATATAGTTTGTTGCTTGAATCTAATTTCATTTCAAGTTTTATTAACTCTAAAAGATTTATGCAAACTGTTTTTTTTTTGTTTTTTTTTTTATTTAAATGTTGAGCCCTAACAATATTTTACAGATTGTAAAGCTATGTTAACATGCAGATGTTTAGCAGGTGTAATGTCCACCCTGTTTCTCCTCCCAGTTTAGTACGTTTGCATACTCACGCCAGCTTTAAAAAGATCTGCTGACGTAGATGCGAGTGTCATAATTTGGATTAGATGATGCCCCTATAGGTAAAATCAGGAGATAACCAAATTCAACAACATAGAAATGTGCACTCAATTACATCTGAATTCATCCTGCGATTATTATTTTAGTTATTAATCAATTTAGGACAGAAGCAATAGACCATGTGGCCGATCGATTTACCATCCACTGAGACGGTACAAACAGAGAAATTAGAAGAGAGCAAGAGACAACTGCTCGAAATGTATCCTTGCCTGGTCATTAACTACACAGCAGAAATGTGGTCTTGTGATTCGTCTATTTTAGTGCGTGCCCCAGAAGGAAGAACACAGAGATTTCGGTCCATTGTGTTCCCACAGAGGGTGAATTCAGGCCTTTTCCCTTATTATTCTTTCCAGCCTATCTATCATTTGCTCTGGACAGAATGCATATGTATGGGCATATTCATACATGTGTCCATTCCTTCCTTCCCTCTGGCTCCTTAGTTAATTACACTCAACAGTAGTTCTCCCTCCAGCCAGCGCTGAAGCATTAAAATTGCCAGGTAATCACTTCAGGTCACAGTATATGTTAATGCGTCCTGGGTCCTCCTCTATTGTGAATTACATATTAAATGAAAAGTGAAATGCTACTTGTCTTTCTCTGGCTGCCCCAGACAGCATCTTAAATCATCCCTGGTACACATTAAGAGTAGCTGGAGTACCTGCATAAACAGGTACAGGTGGAATACATTTACAGCTGAAGGGTGCAAAGACGATAATTTAGTGAAATTTGTTTGGCTTTTATTAGTTTAGACGTGAGCCACACCTGAGCAGTGAGTCAGATTTTACCCTGCATGCTCATGCTGCTGATGCCAGTTGTTACCTTGGAGAGTGACCTCCAGTCCATATTGGCGCTCCCGATGTAAATGTGCTGCCGATCCACGACCCAGAATGAGGAATGTAGTCCTCCTCTGGTAAGAGCTGCCATGTTGACAAAATGAACCTCTGCACCTGGACGGGGTGAGACGCAGAGACAGAAAAGAGTGGTGAGAGAATGAAAAGTTTTTAAAGAATGAGATGGAGAGAATAGTGGAAATCTGCCAGTTGGCCTTGGGCTGTCTGGCGAATATGTGGAAAACACAGGCAGGCAGGCTGAAAGGCAAAGTCTTTGACAGGGAACCAGTCAGGTACATTTGCGCATTCATGATTTTTTGACCTTGATTTTGAAGTTTGGCAGGTATGAAAGCTGACACATGGTGTGGAGCTGCTGGATGGTGCTGCATGCTGTAAATGCATCTGTTTTCCCCGGGATGCTACATGCTGTATACGTACAGTGCATATATATTGTAAAATAATAAAAATAAATAAATAAAATAAATTTAAAAAACTAAATTAAAAAAAAAAAATATATACATAAATCTCCAGTGTTTGCAACAGCGACATAACAAACAGCTTTTGTGACATAAAAATGTGACAGCCACTTACTGTGCGCTGCCAAGGTTTTCAGCTCAGTAGAGTTTGTCAAACTGTTGGCAATCTTCAGCTTAACCCCACGAGATTTCAGGCTGAGCAATCTCTGGAACAAAAGCTGACCCTGTGGAAGACACTAATGTTCTGTATCACTGTAGCGGTGCATCTGAGCAGCGTTTCTGAATGTTTCTCACAAGAGCGACACTCATATCTCCGCAGGACTAACCTCATTAAAAGACGACATGCAGATTTACTGGAAAATAATTGCATTTGCTCTTGCTGCACACATGGGAAATTGCACTTGGTTGGATGTTCTGTGGGACTGTGTGCTTTGACTTTGTACCTGTTTGGCAGTGCTTGGTTTTGGCTCCAGGTCCCAGGAGTTTAAGTCCCAGACAGGTGACACCACCTCAACCGAGTACTTGGCCTGATCCAGCAGCATGTGAAAGCCAGCAGAGAGAGGGAGGTGAGGTCTGCCATCGACGGGGAGAGAGAGGTCATCTGGGATGTTCTCCACTAGCACGATGCTGAAAGGAACAGGTTTCTGGAGCTTTAGAGAAAAACTTCAACTATTTAACACTGCCACTAGCACTAGAAGTTTGGAAGTTTTCTAATTGATGCTGTACAATAAGGAAGACTTCAGAAATTACCTGAATGAACTGACACATCAGGAAACTGAGTCTACATTGAGGACTGTGCAGCAGATAATGGTACGTTTTGGAAAACAGACTTGGGGAGTGATACATTCATGCACCACTATTAGGAATACAATGACATACGACAGCAAAACTTTCTTGCCTTTTTATGCTCTTATATCACGCTTGCAGAACATCTTACCTGCAGTCACTGCTGCAGTTTTCCTCCGTAATTCCATCCTCATCGTCCCCCCAAATGTCCACTGAAGAGAAGATCAGTGCCGTCAACACAGCAAAGCAGCAGAGAAGGGCGAAGACAGCGATACACTTCTGCTGGGTCTGGAGGAAGAGTTAGAAAAAAATAAATAATGCTGGAGATTTAGGAAGAATTAAAGTCTTTTCCTGCTGTTGCACCAAAAGCTGATGAAATTGTTAGTTTAGGACGGTGCACAAAAAGGAAATTATCTGCCTTTAAATGCTAATGTCCTCGCTCAATAACATTGATTAGAGGTTAGGATTCCTGATCAATGCAACAACTACTATACGTCTTCATTCGGCAGTAGAAACTCTCGATCTGACAACCAGTCTGCAGCAGAATAGAATGCTCTGGAGCAAAAAATATCCCAGCTTCAACATTCCTACTTTATGCTACAGAGACGAGAACAAGTGAAGTGGAACACTCTCCAGCTGAAGGCAAATTGATACAACTATGAAAAATATTGAAAAGCTTTGGTATATGCTTCTCAGTGTGCTTTGTTGTTCCAGCAATTCCCAGCTGAAAGGGCTTTTATGAGCTCCGTGCCAGGATGGATGTTGCATCTATGATAAGCAATATGTTTGTGCAGTATGTGCTGTACAGTATGCGGTATAGGTGACAGCCAGCATGGTCAGAGGTTATAATGCCGCAGCCCTGATCCAGCCTGAGGTGTCTTGATTCCCACAGTTTTGAAAGTGCAGTCAGGCACTTCTGTTTTTACTTACGACTGCAGATTTTCACCATCTCATTCGCCGCTCTGTTTGGCTTTGTCGGTTTGTGAGCTGTCAACATTCACATTACGCATTCTCCTTTGTTGTGTTCCATCAGTCAAGTGAATTGCGTCCCACTGCTGAGTTTATTAGCAGCATTTTTTTTTGCTTTCGTTTTCAGATGACTCCAAGCCACAACTTTTAATAATTTGAACATTTAATAACTACTCTAAGTCAAGGAGAAGATGTGGTGGGCTGGAGGTTTGTTTGTTTGTCGACTCTTCTCTCCACACTGTCTGTGTCGGGCAACAAGGCTGAAAGGCTGGTGCCAGCTGGGTGCACCTAACACTCCTCCATTGTCCACTGAGACCACCAAGCTCTTCATTACATTTAGCAGAGTCAAGGACCATGCTCAACTTGTCGATGTGTACGTGGCTGCAAGGAAATAAAGCTTCATGGCACAGAACAAGACTGGCAGCATGTCACAGGTCAGTTGGTTTTTGTGCATGAGCTGATGCAGTAACATACAACATTTCCTTCACTTCGAAAGCACAAAAACACATTCGACACAAAGAGTTAATTAAGCTGACATGGCTGAAGCATTAGCTCATTTAAGGACAATTAATCTGCAACAATTTTGATCAATATAATTGTTGTTTATCAGGCACGAAAATCACTAACTGGCCTCTCTTTGGGATCTGGAAAATTGTTAGAGCAACATTTTCACTATTTTCTAGAATAAAAAATGAAGTAAAACTTTACATTACCAGCCATTTAAATTGTGAACAGACTTATCTAATGCATGTACGAATAAAAATAATAATAAAAAAAAACATTTTGACTATTTTCTGACATTTTCTAGACTAAAATATGAACTGAAATTTCACATTAACAACTGTTTTAAATATAAATAAACTTGTTTAAGGCATTAGTGAATCAAAAATACCTTAAATTAGCTCATCTAAGCTTCTTAAACAGGATATTTTCAGATTTTCTTATTGTTTTTTTTTATCACGGTGCATCAAATATCGTTAGGTTCTGTTTTTTGGACAAAACAAGCAATATAAAGCTGTATGCTTGGTAATTATGTGGAGCATTTTGTTAATGTATTTTGGCACTTTATAGAGTAAATAATTGACTAACAAATCAAAAATAATCTATAAATTCTTAGATAATGAAAATACAAATACGTTTTCTTATCCACATGTGTGTTTTTAGTTTAAACACAGCTCAAATACATAAATGGAGGGAATTTATGATGAAAAATGAAAAAGAATCTGTCAGTGAAACATTAATGTAAGAGAACCCAGCAAGAAAAACATGCATTAAAATCCACTCACAGACAACGAAAATGAATAATATTGCACAATAAATAGATGCAGATGAAGAAAGTGTTGAAGACTGTCACCTTCAAAGGCTCCGGTGGGGTCGGTCCTGCCATGAGAACGACACTCCTTCAAACTTCTCTGACAGGTGAGAAACAGCAGATCAGTCGCTCATCTTTGTTGGTCTCTTTGTCTTAATTATCCAGCCCTCAGCCTGCTCTGATGCCTCACGTCTTCACTCTTTCTTTCTGTCTTCATTTTGCTGGATCCTGGAAGGGTTTGTCAGTGCATCTCGGCTCCTGATGAGGTTTCCCTCTAGCCTCGGACTGGTGTGTGTTTGTGTGTTCACTGTGTGTGCTGCTCACTCTCTGCTGCTTCTCGGTGGAAGCAGTGAGTGAGGCGGACCAGCCCCTTCTCGTTCAGACGGCCAATACAGAGCTGTCGCCCTGGCAGCTCTCCCTCCTCCCTCCTCTGCATCTCCCTCTTCTTCTTCTTCTTTTTTTTTGCCTTGTGAACAAAACTCATGTGGCAGAAAGCAGCTGGTGTTGGCTTTGAGAGGAGGGATGCTGGATCCTGGCGATCGTGTATGTGACAGCTTTAGACCTGTCAAACTGCACTGGACTCAGTAGGTCGGACATGTCTGGCTCCTGTATGTGCACATTTCTGCCCTAAAGCTTCCATTAATAACTCCCACTGATGGCATGTGTGTTAGTCAGCAGTATTGTCTGCTGTAACCCCCACTCTGCCTTAATCACTGAAATAAATGTGCTTTTCAGTAATGCACACTATTCCATTGTAGGTTTCACTTCTGCTGTGCACAGCTTCAGTATTCAGCTCTGTTTTTTCCTTAGTACACAGAGGTGCATTAAAGGGCCTCGTGGGGGAAAAATGAAATATGCAGCCACTTTCTTCCACCCTTTTATTTGCCCCAGTCCTTCCCTCACAGATGAATATAGCATCGCCTTGTGGCAGAAAACAACATATGCTGCTGACTGCAGGCAAGCTGCTGCTGTTTACCTGTCAGCTACTTCTAAAATAAT
>NW_007578019.1:217337-223313 GCF_000690725.1 Stegastes partitus
ATTCTAACATACTCAGTACATCAGTAAATCACAACTTAAAAAGATCAAGCATGAGGCCGTATTTAAATGCATCTAATCCAAATACTCATTAACCTTCCTAAAAAATGATCAACTATAGCCCGGTAGCTATAGCTCACCGGGTTGAGCTGGCGTCCCATGTACAGAGCTACAGTCCCAATGTGGAGGTCATGAGTTTGAATCCCACTCATGGCACTTTCCCACACGTTCTCCACTTTCCTGTCTCTCCCTCACTGCACTGTCAAATAAAAAAGGCACAAAGGCCAAAAAAATTATCAACTTCTGATTTTATATGTTAATTTTAAAGACCATGCACAAAGAGTAATAAATACGAACAGAGCACTGTGTGAGAGTCAGGTACGGTTTGCATTGGAACAAAGTTAGAGCAGAAACCTGCTGTGTCTGTCTGGGACAGGTGCCCTCTGCACATCACACTGTCTGTTACAGGAAAAAAAGAGAGACACGGCTGACTAAAGTGCTGTAGCCAATTCCCAGGAGACGCGAATGTTCCTAAAGCTGCACATATGGGGTCAAACAAACAGACTTTCAGACAGCGGGAGAAACAAAGTGACACATTAAATTGGATTTTCACTGTTTCTCTGACCATCATGAGCAGAGACTCTGAGTTCCATGGTCAGCGGTGGTCAGGCCACAAAACTGTTGACACAAACAATTTACCAGCTGCACAGTCATTGCAATGATGCAACTTTGAATACTAATGTATGAAAGACCAACCAGTTGGTTTTCTTTTCCTGTTTCCTTTGTACACTTTTGAGCAATGCTGCCTGCAGGAGGGTTCAGAGGTAAAGCGGACTTTACAGTTCATCTCCAACTCCCTCCTGACTGTCTGTACAGGATATCATTATCTGAAAAAGTACAGAATGGTTCTCCAACACAAAGGGTCAATTAATAGGCCTCATCTTTAAAAGTCACACTGGAAAGTACATTCAGATATTAAATGCAAGAGAGCAAATCAAAACACAGCTGGCCTACACCGGAAAAAGGATTTATGCACTGAGGAGATGTTCCCTCAACAACATCTCCAAAACATCCTCAGAACATTATAGGCAGAAAGTTCCACCTTTTTTTATTACATCTCAGAACAGGAAAGTATTTTAAAGGACGTTGTGTCATCTTAGGCCTCAATAAAATCTCCAAATGTTGTATCGACCCTTTCTTTTGTGGAAACACTAAACGAATGTTCTCTAATATGGTCCCTCAGCATTACAGGCGCGTTCTGAAATGTTCTGCAGAAATTGCTGGTTTGAGAACGTTCTTCCTTTGTTATCATAGAACATTGCAAGAATATTTTGTAGAAAAAAACTTATGTAAAGTGCCTCAACAAAAAGGCAAAAAATGTTCTACCTTTAATACAGGAATGGTATAAAACATTCTGTATAAAAAACATTCTGTGAGCTGAGGCATCGATAACATCCTGAAAACGTTTTCTAGATGTCTCATTGAGAACATCCTTACTTTGTTATTAACATTTTACAGAGGAACATTATATAATGTGTTTCCTCAAAAAGGCAATATGTTCCACCTTTAATATATAAGATTACAGCAATGTTATAAAATGTGCTGTAGAAAAAACATTCTATCACCTGAGGCCTCGATAACATCTGGAAAACATGTTCCGATTGTTCAAGGTTCAAGGTGTTTTTATTGGTCACCAACACAGTTATACACGGTTTAACATGCAGTGAAATGCGTTGTGTACCTGTTCACACCGAAACAATAACAATAAGGTGAATAAGAATAGGCTCACTCACAATCTTCCTGGCCTTTAACCTGCATCGTTTGGTGTAAATGTCCTGCCGGTTGGAGAGGGTGGTTCTGATGGAGCGCTCCGTCGAGCGGACCACCCTCCTTAGGGCCAAGAAGTCCTGCTGGGTGCTGCTGCCCATCTAGGTGGTGATGCTCCCAGCCAAAACAGTCTCAGTGGTGCAGGTGTAAAAGTTCTGAGCACCATGAGCGGGAGCTTAAAGTCCCTCAGGCGTCTGAGGAGGTAGAGACGCTGTCGAGCCTTCTTCACCGGGGTGTTGATGTGACAGGATCATGTCAGGTCCTGCGTGATGTTGACACCCAGGTACTTGAAGCTGTCCACTCGCTCCACCATTGTTGGTTTGATAATGTTCTTCCATCCTTATCATGTAACATTGTGAGAATGTTTTGTAGAAAAAAAATGCAAAGACCATGTTCCCTTCAGAAAAAGGCAAAAAATGTTCCACCTTTAATGTATCACATGTTGTTAGACTATTATGCCCTAAGGTTCTCAAAATGGTGTTATAGAAGAACGTCCTATAATGTGCTCCCAAAATGTTCTACCTTTAAATTATCGCATAACAGGAACTGTATACAATGTTTTGTATGAAAGAAGTTTTGTTATCTGAGGCCCCGATAACATCTTGAAAAGGTTTTTTGGATGTCGCATTTCAAACATTTTCCTTTGTTTTCCTCGTGGAAGCATTTGATAGAACAGGGCTTTTTAGTGAGTTCCTCAGGAAGGATACCAATATGTTCCACCTTCCAAAAACATCTCATAACAGGAATGTTATGAAACATTCTGTCTAGAAAATGCTCCATGATCTCAGGCTTCAAACATATCAGGAAAGCATGTTTTGAATGTTGTTTCGATAGCGTTCTTCCTTTGGGAACATTGTGAGAATGTTTCGTAGAAAAAAAAAACAACTTTTGTAATGTGTTTCCTTAACAAAAACGCAAAAATAAAACATATGTATTATAAAACCTTCTGCATAAGAAAATGTTCTGCGACCATGAAGTAGGGGTCACCTGAACTGTCCTCACACTCGGATATTAATAATTACTCAACACGACATATTGTCACCATTTAGTTCCGCCTGAATTGTGCCGACCTCTCCTCCCAGCCAGCAACACTCCTGCGAGTGCCCATGAACAACGCTTGGATGTAGTCACCTTCACGCCAAAAGCTCAACAGCAGGTTTCCATGCGTGCACAGGACGTGGCGTTTCTGTAACGTCATCGTCGGTGCGATATGTGCTGAGTGAAAGCTGAATAGGCTCAGAGCCACTGGAGGCAGCCGGGCCGCACGCCAGAGTGACTGTGGATAACGTGCAGATGAGAGAACCAGCAGTGAAAAATGATCTTGTTAGGTCATCTGATTCCATCAGTAAAGTGTCGGTCCAGAGCAGAACACCGGGAACACTGGTTCTCTACAGCTTAGCAGCTCACACGGCTCAAAGAGAAGAGTGAGAATGAAATGATCGTTAAGGACTTTGTTTCAAGACTGAGCACTTGCCGGTTTTAGAAAGGAGATAAGGAGAAAAATCTAAAAAGTACTCAGTGGAGAAAAGTACTGACAATATTTCTCCTTCTTGCTCTTTTCAAAAAACTGTAATTGCATAACAGGGAATGTGTTTGTTTCCATTAAATGTAATTCAGGAGGACAGTGAAAACACATCTTCAAGCCCTCAGCAGCCTTCAAGTTGTAAAAAAAAAGTTACATTTGTGGAAGTTATGATCCTTCTAATTCGTCAAGTTGCACTGAGCGGCTGTGGCTTCATATCAGTAAAATAGCTTCATGTCTTGCACAGAGAACTGCACATATTCAATTATGGGACTACAATGTGGTGTATCACATCAAAATCATGCATTTTATATGACAAACTAGTGGACTTTTACTGTTTTTCTGACTGTCATGAGTACAAACAGGCAGTCCATGCAGACCGACTGGGCAGTTTTCATCCAAGCAACAAAACGATCCACATCCCCAGCGAACATTTAGTGGCATTCATGCCAGAAAACTGTTGACATAAACAATTTGCCAATGAGTAGTCGCCACAACGATCCACCTTAGAATACTAATGCGCAGCCAATTTTCTTCTTCGATGGAAGCTTCTTGATCTGCACCCTTTTCAAGAAATGTCGTCTGCAGGGAAAAGGTCAGAGGTCACAGCAGCCTTTACACTTCATCTCAAATCCCTCCTGACTCTCTGTGCAAGACATCATTATCTGATATGCCGCAGTACTTCGGCAAAAAGGGCCAATTAATAGTCCTCATATTTAAGCGCCCCACTGCAAGACTCATGCAGAGTTTACCCACAAATGAGCACATCATAATATAATGTGATTGTACAGAGTGGAGATATCTGTGAGAGATATCTGATAGTGGAATACAAGATGGCGCTGGTGAGTGCAGCAGCCATCATACCTGCTCCGGCACCATATCAACTTTTTTATTGTTTTTATTTATCTTTTTGCTTTTATTCATCTTTTTGTACGCCGTTCACCGTGCTGTGTCCTTGTCGTATCAAATATGACAGAGACACACTGGTAAATATTGGCTTATTACCACACTACAAGCGTTTTTCTGCTGATGCGTCCTGGCCCAGCGAGATCCTGCAGGGGCCCCTCAACAACAACGTCATAGGACACTGACAGTGTAACAGATCCCAGGGGAAACAAGCCAGCATTAGGAACAGGTTGAGGCTAGGAGCACACCAACCACTTCTGTCTAGCATCCTGCTTGCGAACGTCCAGTCCCTGGACAACAAGCTGGACGAGCTCAGAGCCAGGATCAGGTACCAGAGGGACACAAGAGACTCCAACATTATCTGCCTCACGGAGACGCACAGAGGTATCTCACAGGCCCGGCAGATCTGGTGTGGAGAGGAGAGGCCAGCTGCATCCTGACGCGTGCCAATAAGTTTGGGTTGGATAATGTGCTGTTCTTAACCAAACCCAAATTCCTAAACCTTAAGGGATTGCTTCCTTTTTATCAAAGTATTTGTACATGCTGGGATTTGTTTAACCACAGAAGGTGCCTGAAAGCCGACTCTCTGCACTGGCTGTTGAAAGAACCCCTGATCCACGGAGTCAGACTGGACATCAGCGGAGCAACAACTCCTGGCCTGAAGGGAAAGCTGATCCGGTCTGGGACCCTCACCGTGGGTCAGCTTGTGGATGCTGTGGGGCCGGAGCTGAACGACACCCAGGCCCTGGGCTCTCTGCTGGGGCTGCAGTCTGTCCGGGTGTCTGAGCAACAGACTCCCCACTGTGTGGTCACAAAGACTGGGACAGGGGGGACTCGGCCCACAGTGGAGGATTTTATACAAAACCCCCTTGAAAAAGTGGACTGGAGACCTTCAGTGGAGGATTTGACATGGTGCGATGGCTTCAAATGCTTTTATTTCTGTTATTAACCCTGCTGTCTTAAACACATATGTCCTTTTTGTCAGCACAAAGAGACTGTTTACCACGTTTTTATTGAGTGTAAGAGGCTCACAGAGTTCTTCACTCTTTTAACGGTGGTTTTTAGTCTTTTTAGTGTTATTTTTACTGAGAGAAATTTTATCATGGGAGCAGGCTACAAAAAAAAAGGAAACAAACAAATGGCAGCTGCTAAACTTTCTATCAGGAGAGGCCAAGATGGCAATATACGTCAGCAGGAGAAACCGAGTACAAAATAAAGAAGGGCAGGACTTCAAAGAAGTGTGGCGAGTCAACGTCAAATCCAGACTCTGGCTTGAATACCGTTTTTTTTTAAAGAAACAAATGATCTTGCGTGGATTTCATACTGAAACCTGGCGTACACTTCAATCCTGAAAACTGCGTACGTACAAAAAAATCCAGATGAACGAAAGTGAGCGTACGCTGGAATCCAAGCACATTTCCTTTGTACATCTCACTCAGTGGGCTGCAGGGTGGCGCAGTTGGTAGCACTGTTGCCTCGCAGCAAGAAGGTTGCCGGTTCGCATCCCGGTGGGGGCACCGGAATTTTTCTGCGTGGAGTTTGCATGTTCTCGGTGGAAGCCCAGTGTGGTCAGCACCTGTATGGGCACAGGTAGGACATGGCTCCTGGACGTGTTGCGCTCCAATAATGGCCGCAGCTCCGCGCACAGTTCTAAGTGAATTGCCCTCGGGAACGTAAAGCGGCTGATGATCCAGTCGTCGTCCTGAGGTCTCAGGAAACCCGTT
>NW_007578019.1:223328-233361 GCF_000690725.1 Stegastes partitus
TACAAAATAAAGAAGGGCAGGACTTCAAAGAAGTGTGGCGAGTCAACGTCAAATCCAGACTCTGGCTTGAATACCATTTTTTAAAAAGAAAGAAATGATCTTAACGCTTTTAAAGAGGTCTGGGGCCACTTGCGTGGATTTCATACTGAAACCTGGCGTACGCTTCAATCCTGAAAACTGCGTACGCACAAAAAAATCCAGATGAACGAAAGTGAGCGTACGCTGGAATCCAAGCACATTTCCTTTGTACATCTCACTCAGCGGGCTGCAGGGTGGCGCAGTTGGCTAGCACTGTTGCCTCGCAGCAAGAAGGTTGCCGGTTCGCATTTCGGTGGGGGGCACCGGAATCTTTCTGCGTGGAGTTTGCATTTCTTGGTGGAAGCCCAGTGTGGTCAGCACCTGTATGGGCACAGGTAGGACATGGCTCCTGGACGTGTTGCGTTCCAATAATGGCTGCAGCTCCGCGCACAGTTCTAAGTGAATTGCCCTGGGAATGGAAAGCGGCTGATGATCCAGTCGTCGTCCTGAGGTCTCAGGAAACCTGTTCTCTTGGCACTGCTCCATTGGCAATATCCTCCAACAGTGCCAAAGCTGCCATTGTTGTTAACAGTATCTTCTGCACCATTTTCCGTAAACTTTTCTATCCACTCATCTGATTGCAAACACCTGGGTATGTTAAGTGTTCATCTAAGTGTCTCTGATGTGCATATCACTTTGAGGAATTACCTTTTTTTTTTTTTTACATTGTTTTATACATTTTTATATTCCCAGCATCACCTCTAAGTGTCGCCAACGGCTCAAAAGCAATAGAAACATGCATCGGCCAGTCAAGAAGTTGGCGTGGAGGACCGCACATTTCCACATTCATTTCACTCTTGATACATCTGAACGTGAGCGTGGATAAGTGCGTATGCCAAGTTTTTGTGCGTAAGCACGCTTTGTACATGAGGCCCCTGGCATTTTAAAAACATTCTATGCATACATTCTATGTTCTAATGAATTGCATTTTGCACATTTTTTAACTTTAATGTTTTTAGAATTCTGACACACACTGTGATGCCTTCACTGTTCCTCTGACACCTGATATGAAATAAAAGTATTTTTAAAAATCAAAAATCTCTCTCTCTCTCTCTCTCTCTCTCTCTCTCTCTCTCTCTCTNCGTCAGCAGGAGAAACCGAGTACAAAATAAAGAAGGGCAGGACTTCAAAGAAGTGTGGCGAGTCAACGTCAAATCCAGACTCTGGCTTGAATACCGTTTTTTTTTAAAGAAACAAATGATCTTGCGTGGATTTCATACTGAAACCTGGCGTACACTTCAATCCTGAAAACTGCGTACGTACAAAAAAATCCAGATGAACGAAAGTGAGCGTACGCTGGAATCCAAGCACATTTCCTTTGTACATCTCACTCAGTGGGCTGCAGGGTGGCGCAGTTGGTAGCACTGTTGCCTCGCAGCAAGAAGGTTGCCGGTTCGCATCCCGGTGGGGGCACCGGAATTTTTCTGCGTGGAGTTTGCATGTTCTCGGTGGAAGCCCAGTGTGGTCAGCACCTGTATGGGCACAGGTAGGACATGGCTCCTGGACGTGTTGCGCTCCAATAATGGCCGCAGCTCCGCGCACAGTTCTAAGTGAATTGCCCTCGGGAACGTAAAGCGGCTGATGATCCAGTCGTCGTCCTGAGGTCTCAGGAAACCCGTTCTCTTGGCACTGCTCCATTGGCAATATCCTCCAACAGGTCCAAAGCTGCCGCTGTTGTTAACGGTGTCTTCTGCACCATTTTACGTAAACTTTTATATCCACTCATCTGATTGCAAACACCTAGGTGTGTTAAGTGTTCATCTTAGTGTCTCTGATGTGCATATCACTTCGAGGAATTACCTTTTTTTTTTTTTTTACATTGTTTTATACATTTTTATAGTCCCAGCATCACCTCTAAGTGTCGCCAATGGCTCAAAAGCAATAGAAACATGCATAGGCCAGTCAAGAAGTTGACGTGGAGGACCGCACATTTCCACGTTCATTTCACTCTTGATACATCTGAACGTGAGCGTGGATAAGTGGTACGCCAAGTTTTGTGCGTAAGCACGCTTTGTACATGAGGCCCCTGGCATTTTAAAAACATTCTATGCTGTATAAAAAGACAATGTACACACACACACTCACATATATATTTATTCTTGTGTGTTTTATTAGGGTCCATGCAGTAACAGTGCAAGAACCCTATTGTAACCCTTGGGTTTACTATTATTATTACTTCTCCCACAAAATGAAACTCAAATTAGAGGGTCTAAACATAAACAAAAAGTCACCAAAATCACCACACACACCAGAACTGATGAAAAATTTGAAATTTTAAGGGACTTGGACATGTTACTGCCAAAATGGCTCCACAGTGCCACCTTGAAAATTGCAACGGACTCCTGTCTTTAATTCTTTATTTTTATTCATCTTAATATTATTTCAGTGTGGAACAGGTGCGCAAAGCATTTCACTGCACGTTATACCGTGTATAACTGTGTTTGTGACCAATAAAGGCCTTGAGTCCTTGAATCCTATCTGTCTGTGATAAAATATAGCGGTGTAAGGACCTTGTGGTGTATTTTTCAACTAGTTTTATTCAGCTACTAGGTCTTTAGCACAAAAACAAGAACTGAATCCCTGGATTTTCCTCCATAATGTTGCTGCTATTGCTGGTGTTGCACAGCATTTTTAGTAACGACATCACGATATGGAGTTAGGTTTTAAATTCATGCATAAATACAAAAATGTGGTGTTATAGCATGTACATCTACATCAACAAAATTTAAGATCTGTAATGAAAAAAAAAAAAAAAAAAAAAAAGATCTGTAATGACTCGCATGTCACCTTGACTGTCCTTGCAGGCTTATATACGTATAATTACTCAACATGACATAATGTCGCCAATAAGAAGTGGATCGCTTGATTTTTCCTCCATGTTGTCTTTTAAGGTCCTTTTCTGTTTAATTAGGTTGCTTCAATGACATTTCAGTGGCAGTATTCCAGTATGTAGTTAGGTTGTGTTACAGTTACAGTATGCTGCTGTGGAAATTAATGGCAATCTTTCTCTAAGAGGAAATAAGAGAGAGAGACGGATACACCAGTCTGCTGCCTATAAGCAGTTATAATAAATGGACTGCACTTGTATAGCGCTTTTCTACCTTAGCGGCACTCAAAGCGCTTTACAATGTTTTCTCATTCACCCATTCAGACACACATTCACACACCTATGGCGACAGAGCTGCCATGCAATGCGCTAGCCTGCCATTGGGAGCAACTTTGGGTTCAGTGTCTTGCCCAATACAAGGACACTTCGACTGTGGATGGGGTGGGGGCTCGAACTGCCAACCTTACGGTCAGAGGACAACCGCTCTACCACCTGAGCCACAGCCGCCCCAATAATAGGTTGTTATAGAGAAAGACGAGCATGATTGTGTGAATAGTTTTTTTAAAAAAATACTCCGTTACTAGTACTACAAAGTTTTCTAAATATATCAAATGACTGCAGAAGATCTAATTAGAGAAAACCTAAATGCTGTCTGTGAAGATTGCATTTCAATTTAAACCGCTGTATATCAGACTTTGGACAAGGGTGAATAGCACAAAGCTTTAAAAAGAGATCATTCATTCACTGATTATTCCTTTGTCTGTTGCCTAATTTTCAACAGAATTCCACTGTAATTTGTTCACTACTTTCAAACATCTGTACTAACAGAAAAACAACCACACTTGACCAAAAATGTCCTGGTAGATGAGGAGAATAAAATCTTGTTTGAAGTGGATCCATTTCGCACAGCTGTGGTTTCTTACCATTATTCATCTATTTGCTTCTTTAAAATAATCAGTCTATTGATCCAAGTGCATGTAATCAGCCCAGAGGTATTGTGCTTATGTTTGCATTTTGGCTAAACAGTCATTTGCACCTCATCCATCATCATCCATAATCATCATCCATAATCATCATCCATCATCCATCATCATCATCATCATCATCATCATCATCATCATCATCATACACAACTGCATTAAGCTGAAATCACACCTCGGCTTCACTTGTGCCACTCAGGCCACTGATCATTGATAACAAAACCAAATGTGTACATATTTAAATAGATGTGTGGCAAAGACACATTGTGTATGGGGGCTCAAAGAACCACAGAAAGCTATAAAAGCTAAACAGGCAGCGTAAATCTCTGCTCAAGGGCTGCAACTATTGAGAATTATTCATCCGTAAATAGTGAAAATGCTTGTCACAAACCCCAAAGGGATATGTTTACAGTTCATTTTGTGTGGTCAAAGGTTGAAAACCCAACAACATTAAGCTTATTATCACTTTACACAAGGGAAAACGGCAAATGCTTGAACGTGCAAATGTGCCAGGTATGATCGATTGAGTCATTTTTCAGGCAAAAAAGCCCAAAACATTATTTTACTTGTACATGACTATCATGGGCTGCAAGGTGGCGCAGTTGGTAGCACTGTTGCCTCGCAGCAAGAAGGTTGGTGGTTCACGTTCCGGTAGGGGCACCGGGAGTTTGCATGTTCTCCCCGTGCAGTGTGGGTTCTCTCTCAGTCTAAAAACATGTTGAGGTTAATTGGTGATTCTAAATGTGATTCATAGGTGTGAATGTGAGTGTGCTTGGTTGTTTGTCTCTTAGTGTAGCCCTGTGATAGACTGCCTTCGCCCTAAGTCGGCTGGGATAGGCTCCAGCCCCCCTGCGACCCTAGTGAGGATTAAGCGGTGTATAGATAATGGATGGATGGATGACTACCATGAATGTTGCTGATCAATCTTTGGTTGATTGATCTTTAATTATTGTTATTATGCACATATAACACTTCTGCTAAAAGTGACATGTTTTTGCAGAAGTTCTTGAAATAAATGCAAATGTTTACAAAAGCGAAAACGCACTCAGACCCCAAAAGTTCTGGCAGTTAAGATGCATTTGTGCGTGTTTGCTGTGTGTGTGGCAGCACTGAAGAAAGTGGTAATCAATTTTCACTGGAGACAAGAGAACTGGGATGCATACTTCTCCAGCAGCAATTCTCCAGTGTTGAGTCTGATGCACCGCAGGCACACAGAGTGAATGGATTTCCAATTGATGAAACTAATGCCTCCTCATGAGTCACAGCATGAGACACACTGGACAAGTGGCTGATGCTTCATATTGTTTGAATGGTTTTACACATATCTGACACTCTGACATGTACTTTGTAGACACTTAAAATACTGAATTTTGAGTCCTGATGATTTTTGAGGTTTTACTTAATTTTTCGCTTTCCAGAAAGTACACACACACTTCTTGTGATGTTTGAGAGGTACTTGACAGTTGACTCACCCGTTCCAGCTTGTCTTTGCGCTGTAGGAAGATGGATGCGGAGTAGCCCGGCAGCTGGACAGCGCTGTAGCCACTGCTTTTCGGTTGGGGTGCACAAGGCTGCGGCGCTGGGGAAGCCTCATCCTGCCTTCTCCACCTTGAATCATCTGACAGCTCCACTGATGACATGTGGGCTGCTGCTGTGTGCTGGGCTGCAGAATCAAACACACACACAGACGTTGTCACTCTTCAACTTTTTTCAATCCATCTCTCACAAGCTGAATCAGTCATTGCTGGTCTCGGTATGCATCCTGACTGTTAGCGGCCAAAGCACCAGTGCCTCCTCACTTCTCAACAAAAACTCACTGGCGAATGTATGCGTGTGTGTGAGCACAGTCTTCCAGGGCCAGATGGGGAGGGGCAGGCGATCTGTCGGCTTCTGGTCGAGGTGAAGGTGCAACAGGAGCCCCTGCATGGATGTACTGGACAAGACGGAGAGCGGCGCACACTGAAGGGGAGTAATCTGATTGAGAACAGTGCGAGGAGACTATCAGACGTGAAGACATGTACACACTCTAACACACACAATTGTAGGAAATCTAATTTCTCCCATTTGCGCCTCAAGCACAGAATACTGATACTGGCAGAGACAGAATGTCCTGGAGTACTGCAGCCTCACCTTAAGGAACCTTTTGTGCAGGTCGTGAAAGGCACCATATGCCAGCTCTGAAACACACACAAACAAGATGAGTGCATATCTTTATACCCCACAGAGTGCACATTGAGGATATAAAAAAGAAGCTGGGGTAAGAAAAATTGACTTTGCACAGATCTGCTTTAAAGGACAACCTGTCTTGGGATTATAGTGTCAATAGCTTCAACCAAAGTAGTTTTTCAATTATTTAATTCAGTCCTCACAGGGTAATTGAAAGCTGTGACAGTTGCTGGCATTTTTAAGTAAAAATAGTTTGGGAAAGGACCAAGAGTTCCGCTTTTTGCAGAGGTATTGAATTCTACCAGCGACCTCATGGTGATGACATTACTGCTCTTAACCCCTATTAAAAATGTTGTTTTTTCACTTTAGTGTTTGCTCAAATTGAACATAAAAGACACGATATGTTAATCAGTGAGCATTACATTTGCTGTTAAGTGGATTTTGTTTCCTTTGGACGGAGACAAACAAGATGTTTCCACTTTTTTAGTCTTAACTTTTGAGGTCATTTAGTCCTAACGTCCTGTTTCTAGGCTACCATACAGACCTAGAATTGATCTAAAGCTTCTTGTTTGTGGCCAAAAAAGTAAACAAGTAGATTAAACAACATGCTAGCTTATATAATTTTATGCAAAAATGGCCCGCCAGACATTACTTTTGAGAGACTGTACCTACCCAACAACTCTCCTTGAGTGCTATTGCTGCTTTCTGCAATGCCCCAAAGTGGATGTGAGCACACAAATTGCTGACACATCATTTTCTTTTCCAGTTGTTCTCCTCTCCAGTGCCCATAAGAAATGATGGTCCATCAATGAGGAGGTGCAGAATATGTAAATACCCTCAGTATCCAGCACACACAGCGAAGCGTCGTTCATCTTATTCACTCCGAGGCCACAGGGGTGCTAAATCATCAATGACAGCTCAAATTACATTGAGTAGTGCATCGGACGCATGCTGTGCATCACCTGACAAATCTTTATATTCATTTTAATATTTAATATGTCTACATAAGCCAAAAAACATTTTTATATTTAGGAGGGCCGCACGGACACCTTAGAGCCAAAAAAAGCTGCAGTGACATGAATATTTTATTTATATGCAATAAATGCATCAGTGAGTGTGTGGTAACAAAGTCCACAGGGAGCCTGAACTTAATAAAACTAAGTAGGAACAATTCAGCCAAACTGTTCCCACTTAGGCGAACACCTGCAGAAGCGCTGATGTGCACCAGCAGCCACGGTGAAAGTTGTTCGCAAGGGAGAAAACCCCTGACACAGCTTTAAAGGATTAAGGAAGTGGAGCAGAATATCTGGAGACATACAATTAGCAGTGCAGCAACTCTGGCAGTGTGGCCTCTAAAACCTAATTTGTCGTGTGTACTTGCCTCTGCAAAGAGTGAGAGAGGAAGAAGCCAGACGGGGAGAGAGGGAGGATAGAGCCACTGGTGGAAGGACAGCAGTCCAGAGGAGGATCTGGGCTGATGAAGGGGAAGAAGTGGAAAGTTGAACAGAGTAATTAGCTTTTCACTGAAGATAGACAAACAAGTTTTAACCTCCTTTCTCACCTAACAATATTCAACAATTATTTTAAAAAGTATTTACTTCCCTCTAACATTGTCCCCTTTTATTTGCTTTTTTAACACTGAATCAAAGCCAATTTAATTTGGCTTTTAGGACAAAAAAAATCAACAAAAAACACCCTTTCATGTCAAATGACTACAGATTTGTACAAATGAATGTCATTTCATTAAAAAAAAGCTCACCATAAGTGATTATAAGTAGTCCTCCACTTTAAAGTGACTCAATTAACTCAACATATTTGCAGCGAACTGGTGCTTGAAGTCACATAATTAGTGACATATAGATCATTAGAGGCCAGTAAATTTGTAAAGTGATTGTAATGTAAAGATAACTGTATCTGGAAGGTCCAGTCAATGGTGAATCAGTACTCCTGACATCATAAAGACTAAAGAACACTTGAGGCAACTCTCTGAAAACTTTATTGAAAAGCATCCGTCAACAAATGGGAATAAGAAATTTTCAGTCAGTGAATATCCCTTGGAGTACAATCCATCATTAAGAAATGGAAGCAATATGGCACATGTGTCAATCTGCCTCAAAAGAGAGTGACTGAGTGACTGTGCCATAAAGAGGAAGACCACCAAGACACCTATGAGTCCTCAGAAAGAGTTACAAGCTTCAGTGGCTGAGATGTGAGAGATTTATACAACTGTACAACTGTTGCCTATTCTTCAGCTGTCAAAGCTCTCTGGTAGCGTAGGAGAGACGCACAAGACATATTACGTTGTCAACCTGACCGACCAATCATAGTGAATTAGTGACGCAGTTTCTTACCTGCGTCCTTGTTTGTGTGTGTAGTGGTAGCCGCATGGAGAGCCATGGCTGAATCCAAACGGAGAACTTGGTTGGTAAAACCCACAGAGAGTGGAGTACGACATGATGCCGCAGACAACAAGGGAAAGAGGAGAACAGGTTGTTGGCATGCTGGATGCTGTCCTACCTTGGGGTTGTAGTCGAGTACTTCAATGTCCACAACTCCATCATTTGTCATCTTTAAAGAAGTTTCATACAGCATGATCTCTGGATGTACGTGTCCAACAATGACATCCTGTCACCCAAAATGTCCAACAACTTCTCCAAGCCCTTCAGGAAGAGTGAGATAACATTCTACCACCCAAAACTAACAATCTCATAAACTCACAGATGTGTGATTTGTCATCAGAGTCAATAAACTCAATAAAATCAGGGTTGTTCTGAAAGGTGGTGGCTCAGGCCTTTACCTTATCCTGAGATGCTTTGCTGTTTGGTCTGTTGCTGTGGTTGGATTGTGGATGCATGTGTTCCTTCCAGGTGAGCAGGAATCTGTGGTCAGACAGGAAGCAGCTCAGGTGCGGTGACGTCATGGCTCACGACCCTGGAGGTACATGGTGCAGGTGAGGCTGCAGGGAGGGCTCGAGCCTATCCCTGCTGACTTAGGGCAACGGTAGGGAACATTCTGGACAGGTCGCAGTCTATCGCAGGGCCACACTTAGAGACAGGCAACCAAGCACAGTCACATTTACACCTACGGACAATTTAGAATGGAGGGGGTCTATCCATAAGATAAAGAATGCAAGTTATTTCAAGATTTTAGTCACAATATAGCAGCTGCAGCCACATTGGCAGGTAAAAACTGCATTAGTTAAGTTGAGTGGTCCTTTAATCAATTTTAACTGGTAAAAAAACTGGACTGATCAGAGTCTTTGGCACAGTGCAGGTAAAATAATGCAGAAACACAAGGCTAAGTGATGTTTATACTCTATGTGTTTAGTTTGTCTAATATCCATTTTTAGACAGTTAACATATTTTTTGTGGATAATTCCTACCCATAAAATTAAGAAAGCAAGTTAATTTAATATGTTAGTCACAATGTAGGAGCTGCAACCACTTTATGGCTGGTAAAAACTGCATTGGATGAGTTAAATGCTCCTTGAAGCTATTTCAACCTGTAAAAATGAATGGATTGGTTAGAGTCTAAGGCACATAGCAGGTAAACTAATGCAGAAACATAAGGATACTTGCCTCCATATTTTTTGGCAGAGGATCGCTTTTTCGCAGGCGGCTTTGAAGAGAAGCTTGGCTGTCGTCTGACTGCTGGGGAAATATTATGACTGGAGGAGAGTTGCTGAATAGACCATTGCCTGAGTCGGATGGATTGATCACTTGTTGGGGCTCCATGGTGAGTAGGCTCTTATTTTCTGAAGTAATGTTTTTTCTGTTTTAATTAACATAATTAATGGGTATAAGTAGGTCTGCCTGGTAATTAATGGTGTAGTTGAGACCTGGCTCTACTCCCAAGTTATAACCAGGCGTACTGATTCATCACTAGACCTTCCAGATACAGGTGTCTTTACACTAGAATCACCGAGACTCATTCACTGCACTCAGATGATCTTCATTTCACAAACTGTGTAATGTGTTTTCAA